>NW_027064397.1:0-26454 GCF_032884065.1 Artemia franciscana
GGAATAAATAGGTATTTGGGTATTACTCAGCACACACTCAATAAGTGAAGCTAGATTCTTTCGTAAAATAAAATGAAAGCTCTTAAGCCGAACTGGCCAGACATGACAATAAACAATCAAGAGAGATAAAACTCCACAAAAAGAAAACTTAAAACGAGACGACGGCCAGTAGAATTAAAAGACTAAAACAACGCGGATATTTCGCCTGTATAAAACAAGGCGTCTTCAGCACAAGATAGAAAATTAATCTAAAAACAAATAAAAACCACCATCGAATATAATTAATACAATTGTCGCTACTTATCCACGTAGGGAAAAGCAGCTATGCGAGTTACTTCAATGAGAATCAAAGAGCAACTGAGGAAAAATTTATGAAAATTGAAACTTAATTAATTATTCTGTTGCGAAATAATCCTCTTGTAAGTTAACATTGAAGCAACTCTTTTTGGTCAAGTGGGTAATCTTGTCCCCTGGTGATTGTGTAAAATTTTAATTCCCCCATCGACTATTGGTTCATTTTTTAAAAGAATATCATAAATTGGGTCAATATTTAAATTCCCTGTGTCTCTATTTATTGAAATATTAGCAAATATATGTTTTTTAATTTCTATAGCCTCCCTCGCCCACTGAGAAAAACCTCTATCATTAGAAATAGCTGTAGCCTCATCAAATTGTATAAAATGTTCAGGATAAAAGAATGTGTGTTCAGCTAGAGCCGAAATAAAAGTTTCGGGAGGCTTTCTTAGTTGTAGGGTTTTTTCTATTGAGTTGCGATGCTCAGTAAATATTTCAGTAAATTGTTGGTGAGTTCTACCAATATAAAACGTTCCACAGGAACAAGGAATTTTATATACCCCACTAACTAAATTTCCCCGGGTTAAATCCTTCCCAGAATTAAGAAAACTACCTAATGGTCTCACTGATTGGAAACAAGTATCAATGTTATGTTTACCCAAAATTCTTTTAAGCATCTCCCCCAAAGTAGGTACATAAGGTAAAGAAATGAAACGTTTCGGTAAGTTTAATTCTGCGTACTGTGAAACCCCAATAATCCTACTGTTGTGTTTAATGCGTCTATTTTTTATTATTTTATCAATGAATTTAATCGGTAGCTATTACAAAATAAAACATCCCTCAGATATAACAATTCAGAATCTAAAAACTCCCAAGAACAAATTCTGAAAGCTCTATCCACCAGTGCAATCACAACCCCTCGTTTCACTGAAATAGGGTGGCAAGAGTGAAAGTTCAAATACCTATCAATGTGGGTAGGCTTTCTATAAACTGAAAAAAGTAAATGGAACTCACTTTTGATCAATAAGATATCCAGAAAAGGTAGTTTATCACTTTCTTCAAGCTCCACTGTAAATTTTACGTTTTTGTCAAAACTATTTAAATGTATATGGAATAGGTCTAAAGACTCTAAATCGTGTTTCCAAATGCAGAGCACATCATCCATGAATCTGCCTCAGAAACAAGGAGAGAGCCTAAAACTGTATGGCGGAGGTTTCAATAGATTCCATGAAGAGATTTGCCAACAAAGGGGAGAGAGATGTCCCCATAGCCAAACCAAACACCTGTTTATAAAATTTACCTCTAAAACCAAAATAAAGAGAATGTTCATTTGCAAGAATAACCAATTTCATAATGACTTCAATCTCCAAACTCGCCATGGTCACATCTTGTATCAAATCAAAGTGCTTTTGTAATTTCATCCTTAATATGTCCTCGCACTTTTTCACGTTACAATTTGAATGGATGGACACTACATCAAAACTACAGAGAATTGAATTCTCCTCAAGTGTGAAACTTTTTAACTTATTAGTAAGATCAGTGGAATTTTGTATATATGATTTTTGTGTTCCTAAGAGTGGACGCAATGCCACCGACAACCACTTTCCTAATTTGGCCACTGGTGATGAAAAAGTTGATGCAATGGGACGGAGGGGGACTCCCGTCTTATGAATTTTGGGTAGACCATAGATCTTTGGTGCGGAACAACCTCTTGGATAAAATATATTATAAAATTGTGGGGTAATGTGTAAATTATTTTTCAGGGAAAGGAATTGGAGTCCCTGAAAAATAATTTACACATTACCCCACAATTTTATAATAAATTTTATCCAAGAGGTTGTTCCGCACCAAAGATCTACAGAATTTGTTCTCGGGAGTTTTTAGATTCTGAATTGTTATATTTGAGGGATGTTTTATTTTGTAATAGCTACCCGATTAAATTCATTGATAAAATAATAAAAAATAGACGCATTAAACACAACAGTAGGGTTATTGGGGTTTCACAGTGCACAGAATTAAACTTACCGAAACGTTTCATTTCTTTACCTTATGTACCTACTTTGGGGGAGAGGCTTAAAAGAATTTTGGGTAAACATAACATTGATACTTGTTTCCAATCAGTGAGACCATTAGGTAGTTTTCTTAATTCTGGGAAGGATTTAACCCGGGGAGATTTAGTTAGTGGGGTATATAAAATTCCTTGTTCCTGTGGAACGTTTTATACTGGTAGAACTCACCAACAATTTACTGAAAGATTTATTGAGCATCGCAACTCAAAAGAAAAAACCCTACAACTAAGAAAGCCTCCCGAAACTTTTGTTTCGGCTCTAGCTGAACACACATTCTTTTATCCTGAACATTTTATACAATTTGAAGAGGCTACAGCTATTTCTAATGATAGAGGTTTTTCTCAGTGGGCGAGGGAGGCTATAGAAATTAAAAAACATATATTTGCTAATATTTCAATAAATAGAGACACAGGGAATTTAAATATTGACCCAATTTATGATATTCTTTTAAAAAATGAACCAATAGTCGAGGGGGGAATTAAAATTTTACACAATCAATCACTAGGGGACAAGATTACCCACTAGACCAAAAAGAGTTGCTTCAATTTTAGCTTACAAAAGGATTATTTCGCAACAGAATAATTAACTAAGTTTCAATTTTCATAAATTTTTCCTCAGTTGCTCTTTGATTCTCATTGAAGTAACTCGCATAGCTGCTTTTCCCTACGTGGATAAGTAGCGACAATTGTATTTATTATATTTGGTGCTGGTTTTTATTTGTTTTTAGATTAGTTTTCTTTTAATTTTCTATCTTGTGCTGAAGACGCCCTATCCGCGTTGTTTTAGTCTTTTAATTCTACTGGCCGTCGTCTCGTTTTAAGTTTTCTTTTTGTAGAGTTTTATCTCTCTTGATTGTTTATTGTAAAATAAAAAACGATGCAGGAACATTTAATCTGATATTTTACATATAGAGGTGGTTAAGTTAGGTTCAGTTAGGGGTATATGATATAATGCACTCCACCCCCTTAATGTGCAAATGTATAGCCCAAACTTTAGATAAATCGAATGAAATAAAACAAAATTTATGAAAATGTAATAATTTATTAAGAAAATTAAAAAATTACAGCTTAGAATTCTAATTTAATATAACCTTTTGTCTTTGCGTTTTGTCTTTGTGGTTATTAAACCAGAGTTTCACATAAAATGTACCTGCATCATAGTTTGTTTCACGAAAAAACCAGACTTCACTTATTGAGTGTGTTCTGAATAATACACAAGTACCAATAAATATTACTACATGCCAATTAAACTGACATTCCACAGTCATTTATATATATATATATATATATTTATATATATATATATATATATATATATATATATATATATATATATATATATATATATATATATATATATATATATATATATAGTAAAGCGCAAACTGTGTTTTGCCCCTTGCAAGAAAACAAGAGGAAAAATATAACGGCATATTGGATGTAGACTTTAAATATTTTTACACTTTACTATCCATAGTAGGACTCTCTCCTAGCCTTTAATTATTCTATAGTAGTTATATAGTAGTATATAATTATTATATAGTAGTCTTTATTTAATATTCTTAGTAGCCTTTAATTTAATTCCTCGCTTCCTATTTGAAATTACATAAGAAAAACTAGTTTTTTTAACTGAAAGTAAGGAGCGACATTAAAACTTAAAACGAACAGAAATTACTCCGTATATGAAATGGGTTGTCCCCTCCGCAATCCCTCGCTCTTTACGCTAAAGCTTTTAATTGTATTAAAAAGCAGAATTGTGGCAAAGAGTCAAACTTTAGCGTAAAGAGCGAGGGATTGCGGAGGGGACAACCCATTTCATATACGGAGTAATTTCTGTTCGTTTTAAGTTTTAATGTCGCTCCTTACTTTCAGTTAAAAAAACTAGTTTTTTTTATGTAATTTCTGAACGTTTTTGAATTAATGCATGTTTGATTTTGGCTCTCCACACATAAATTATTAAAATGAAATTTGCATATTAATTCCTTTTTTGGCTAAATGGCTTTCTCTTAGTTTTGATCAGAAGATTTTGAGAAATAAGGGATGGGGAAGGAGGCCTAGTTGCCATACATTTTATCGGTTACATAAAAAGGCAACTATAAATTTTAATTTTTAACGAATTTTTCTATTAGTAAAAAATATACGTAACTTAAGAATTATCTTACGTAACAAACTTTTATATTCTTTAATTTTTATTATGTATATGAGAGGGTTTGTACCCTCGTTAATACCTCGTTCTTTACACTAAATCGCAAGTTTTGTCCCAATTCTTTAAGAATGACCCCTGAATCAGAAAGGCCGTAGAATGAATAGTTGAAATTACTAAAAATACTATAGCATAAAGAGCGAGGTATTTATCTCCTCCTAAATACCTCGCTCTTTATGCTAAAGTATTTTTAGAACCCCTCACATGCGTAATAATCTCTGTTCGTTTTAAGTTTCAATGCTACTCTTTACTTTCAATTGAAAAAAAATTTTCCATGTTTACTTTTTCATTGTTTTTTTATAGTAATTTTAGAAAATCCTGCGCCCTTTTCATTGAATTTCTGTTCCCCCATGACACATTTCTCCATGGAAAGATCCTCCCACATAGCCCCCTCCCCTCAACCCCACCCCCAAAACCAAAAAAAATCCCCTGAAACCGACTGTACACTTCCCAATAACCATTATTATATGTAAACACTGGTCGAAGTTTGTAAGTTGCAGCCCACCCCCAGGGACTTTGGGGGAGTAAGTCATTCCCAAAGACATAGTTATTATGGTTTTTGACTATGCGGAACAAAATGGCTATCTCAAAATTTTGATCTGTTGACTTTGGAGAAAAAATGAGCGTGGGAGGGGGCCTAGGTGCCCTCCAATTTTTTTGGTCACTTAAAAAGGGCACTAGAACTTTTCATTTCCGTTAGAATGAGCCCTCTTGCGACATTCTAAGACCACTTGGTCGATACGATGACCCCTGGGGAAAAGAAAAAAAAAAAAACAAAAAAAAAACAAACAAATAAACACGCACCCGTGATTTGTCTTCTGGCAAAAAATACAAAATTCCACATTTTTGTAGATAGGAGCTTGAAACTTCTACAGTAGGGTTCTCTGATACGCTGAATCAGATGGTGTCATTTTCGTTAAGATCCTACGACTTTTAGGGGGTGTTTCCCCCTATTTTCCTAAATAAGGCAAATTTTCTCAGGCTCGTAACTTTTGATGGGTAAGACTAAACTTGATGAAACTTATATATTGAAAATCAGCATTAAAATGCGATTCTTTTGATGTAGCTATTGATATCAAAATTCAATTTTTTAGAGTTTTGGTTACTATTGAGCCAGATCGCTCCTTACTACAGTTCGTTACCACGAACTGTTTGATAGTTTTGACTGATCAAATAAAACATGAAATAGTAGTAACCCCATTTCTGACCGAATTAGCAGAATTTACCTCACCTTATAATTTGGAATACAAGATTGTGATACCATAGACTTGGGCCTTAACTAGTTACTCAAGTGTATTCTATTAGAAATATTCAGTAGTGCTAAACTTTACCATAAACTTTTTTCTCAGTGAGCACATCTGGCTGGCAGAAACACCCTCCTGGGATAACTTGATGATTTATTGTCCCGAAATTAAAGGCTCATAACCAATTTTGTTAAACTCGTGACCTACACAGATCATTTTTTAGGCATAAAATTCAAAAAAATGTAAATTTCATTTAATAAAATATGGAACCATTTTCGCCTACGTTGTCTACGTGCATTATGGTGGTTAGTACTCCTCCGTTCTTATCTAGATTCCGTTAAGACTCCGTTCTTATCCGTATTATCTAGTTGTCTACGTGCATTATGGTGGTTGGTACTCCTCCGTTCTTAGTCAAGTGAACAGCCCCTTGAGTAAGAAATTAATAATTATACAGTTACTAGCTGATGGGGTGCGTAAGTCGTTACGCGCCATATCAGTTACACGCCATTGTAGTTGTGTCCCACCTGTGAATATATATATATATATATATATATATATATATATATATATATATATATATATATATATATATATATATATATATATATATATATATATATATATATATGTTTTTAACTACGTAAAACTTGCGAATATACAACATTCTTCGATTTCCTCTTGTCTGTGCATATAAATAGATTGTCAGGTTTACCGACTCTTGAACATGCAACATAAAATTGTCCATGGGAAAAACAATCCGTATTCAGATCTATACCTGATTATTCTAATGATTGCCATTGAGCTTTGTTGATGGTGATAGCTAATCGAACATTCCCTGTGCCCCGTCGTCATTTATATATCCCCCTGTGCCCCCGGCATCCCCGTTGTAGTTGTGTCCTGGTTGTCATTTATATTCCCAGTATCCCGGTCGTCATTTGTGTCCCAGTGTCCCAGTCTGTAATTTCTCTTTGAGCGTCCCGGTCGTCATTAATATTCCTTGTGTCCTGGTCGTCATTATTGCGCGCCCCCAAGCCCCCCGCCCCGCGCGCGTAAGTCGTTACGCAACATATTAGTTACGTGCCATTGTAGTTGTGTCACTGTGTCCCACCTGTGAATATAGATAGATATATATATGTTTTTAACTACGTAAAAATTGCGAATATACAACATTCTTCGATGTCCCATTGTCTGTGCATATAAATAGATTCTCAGGTTTACCGACTCTTGAACATGCAACATAAAATTGTAAATGGGAAAAACAATCCGTATTCAGATCTATACCTCATTGTTCTAATGATTGCACTTGAGCTTTGTTGATGGTGATTGTTAATCGAACATTCCCTGTGTCCCTATCGTCATTTATATATCCCCCTGTGCCCCCGGCATCCCCGTTGTAGTTGTGTCCCTGTGTCCCGGTCGTCATTTATATTCCCAGTATCCCGGTCGTCATTTGTGTCCCAGTGTCCCAGTCTGTAGTTTCTCTTTGAGCGTCCCGGTCGTCATTTCTGTCCCGGTCTGTAATTTATCTTTTAGTTTCCCGGTCGTCATTTATATCTCCCGGTCGTTATTTGTGTCCCAGTCTGTAATTTCTCTTTGAGTGTCCCGGTCGTCATTTATATTCCCTGTGTCCCGGTTTTTAGTTTTCTTTTTCTCCTTTATTTTTCAGTTTTTTCCTTTTTTTAGTTTTTTTTCTTTTTAGTTTTTTTTTGTAGTTTTTACCTTTTTATAGTTTTTTTTTAGTTTTTTTCTTTTTTAGTTTTTAGTTTTGTACCTTTTTTTAGTTTTTTTTGCTTTTTTAGTTTTTTAGTATTTTATTTTTAGTTTTTTTTGTAGTTTTTACCTTTTTTATTTCTTTTTCTTCTTTTGTATTAATGCTAAAGCCAAGGTTCGAACCTGGAACCTCTCGGACCTAGAACCTGGAACATAACGCTTTACCAACTCAGCTACTTCGGCTTGAATACATTCGTTTTTGAACTGGTATATGATGAAATGAAATGATGAATGAAGCTAAAATAAAGGTAAAAACCAATAAAAAACTAAAAAAAAAAACTGAAAAAACTAAAAAAAGGCAAAAACTACAAAAAAAAACTAAAAACTAATAAAAAAAAGTAAAAAAGCTAAAAAACTAAAAAAACTAAAAAAAACTAAAAAAAGGTAAAAAACTAAAAAAAAATAAAAAATAAAAAAAAAACTAAAAAAAAGGAAAAAACTGAAAAATAAGCTAAAATAAAGGTAAAAACCAATAAAAAACTAAAAAGAAAAAAAGGAAAAAACTAAAAAAAATTTTCATCTAAAAAACTAAAAAAAACTAAAAAGGGTAAAAACTAAAAAAACTAAAAAAGAAAAAAATAAATGACGACACTCAAAGAGAAAGCGACCAGGACAAAAGGAATGTTCGATTAGCAATCAACAAAGCACCGGGACACAGGGAGTATAAATGACGACCAGGACATAAGTAAAAAAAAAACTAACAAAACTAAAAAGAAGGTAAAAACTACAAAAAAACTAAAAAGAAAAAAACTAAAAAAAGGCAAAAACTACAAAAAAAAACTAAAAACTAATAAAAAAGCTAAAAAACTAAAAAAACTAAAAAAAAGGCAAAAACTACAAAAAAAAAAACCAATAAAAAACTAAAAAAAAACTGAAAAAACTAAAAAAAGGCAAAAACTACAAAAAAAACTAAAAACTAATAAAAAAAGTAAAAAAGCTAAAAAACTAAAAAAAATAAAAAAAACTAAAAAAAGGTAAAAAACTAAAAAAAATAAAAAATAAAAAAAAACTACAAAAAAGGAAAAAACTGAAAAATAAGCTAAAATAAAGGTAAAAACCAATAAAAAACTAAAAAGAAAAAAAGGAAAAAACTAAAAAAAATTTTCATCTAAAAAACTAAAAAAAACTAAAAAAGGTAAAACTAAAAGAACTAAAAAAGAAAAAAATAAATGACGACACTCAAAGAGAAAGCGACCAGGACAAAAGGAATGTTCGATTAGCAATCAACAAAGCACCGGGACACAGGGAGTATAAATGACGACCAGGACATAAGTAAAAAAAAAAAACTAACAAAACTAAAAAGAAGGTAAAAACTACAAAAAAACTAAAAAGAAAAAAAAACTAAAAACTAATAAAAAAACTAAAAAATCTAAAAATCTAAATAAACTAAAAAAGAAAAAAAGGAAAAAAATAAAGGAGAAAAACAAAACTAAAAAACGAATGTATATACAGACCGGGACACCGGGATACAAATGACGACCGGGACACAGGGAATATAAATGACGACCGGGACACAGGGACACAACTACAACGGGGACACCGTGGGAAACAGGGGGATATAAATGACGACCGGGACACCGGGACAGGGAATGGTCGATTAGCAATCACCATCAACAAAGCTCAAGGGCAATCATTAGAATCATGAGGTATAGATCTGAATATAGATTGTTTTCCCATGGACCATTATATGTTGCATGTTCAAGAGTCGGTAAACCTGACAATCTATTTATATGCAAAGACAATGGGACAGCAAAGAATGTTGTATATTCGCAAGTTTTACGTAGTTAAAACCATATATATATATATATATATATATATATATATATATATATATATATATATATATATATATATATATATATATATATATATATATATATATATATATATATATATATATATATATATCTATATCTATCTATATTCACAGGTGGGACATAGGGACACAACTACAATGGCGCGTAACTATTATGGCGCGTAACGACTTACGCGCGCGGGGGGGCTTGGGGGGGGGGGCGCGAAGCGCCCCCACAAACTAGGTGTTGGGGTGGCGTGAAGCGCCACCCCAACAGCTAGTCTATATATATAAAAATAAGTTGTCTGTGTGTGGATCTGTGGATGGATCAGGTGACGTCATGTTTGTTCGCATATGACGTCTGAATTATTTCACACTAATACAAAAGAAGAAAAAAACTAAAAAAGGTAAAAACTACAAAAAAAAACTAAAAAGAAAAAAAAACTAAAAAAGCTAAAAAACTAAAAAAAACTAAAAAAAGGTAAAAATCTAATAACTAAAAAAAACTGAAAAAAATAAAAAAGGCAAAAACTACAAAAAAAATAAAAACTAATAAAAAAACTAAAAAAGCTAAAAAACTAAAAAAACTAAAAAAAAATAAAAAAAGGTAAAAAACTAAAAAAACTAAAAACTAAAAAAGAAAAAAACTAAAAAAAAAGGAAAAACTGAAAAATAAAAGAGAAAAAGAAAACTAAAAAAATATGAATACATATATATAAAAATAAGTTGTTTGTGGGTTATGTCTGTCTGTCTGTCTGTCGAGTGACGTCGTGTTTGTCCGCATATGACGTCTGAATTATTTCACACTAATACAAAAGAAGAAAAAAAACTAAAAAAGGTAAAAACTACAAAAAAAACTAAAAAGAAAAAAAACTAAAAAAGCTAAAAAACTAAAAAAAACTAAAAAAAGGTAAAAAACTAAAAACTAAAAAAAACTGAAAAAACTAAAAAAAGGCAAAAACTAAAAAAAAAACTAAAAACTAATAAAAAAACTAAAAAAGCTAAAAAACTAAAAAAACTAAAAAAACTAAAAAAAGGTAAAAAATAAAAAAAAAACTAAAAACTAAAAAAGAAAAAACTAAAAAAAAGGAAAAAACTGAAAAATAAGAGAAAAAGAAAACTAAAAAAATATTAATAAATATAAAAAATATAAATATAAATATAATATAAATTAGCAATCAACAAAGCACCGAGACACAAATGACGACCGGGACACAGGGAGTATAAATGACGACCAGGACATAAGTAAAAAAACTAAAAAAAACTAAAAAAAGGTAAAAACCCCAACAGCTAGTATCTATATAAAAATAAGTTGTCTGTGCGTGTGTGGGTCTGTCTGTCGGGTGACGTCATGTTTGTGTGTCGACTGACGTCATGTTTCCAACTGACGAAATTACAGACCGGGACATCGGGACACAAATGACGACCGGAACACCGGCACATAGGGAATATAAATGACGACACTCAAAGAAAAAGCGACCGGGACAAAAGGAATGTTCGATTAGGAATCACCATCAACAAAGCACCGGGACACAAATGACGACCGGGACACAGGGAGTATAAATGACGACCAGGACATAAGTAAAAAAACTAAAAAAAACTAAAAAAAGGTAAAAACCACAAAAAAACTAAAAAGAAAAAAAAAAACTAAAAACTAATAAAAAAACTAAGAAAGCTAAAAAACTGAAAAAAACTAAAAAAGAAAAAAAATAAAAAAGGAAAAAAAATGAAAAATAAAGGAGAAAAACAAAACTAAAAAACGAATGTATATACAGACCGGGACACCGGGATACAAATGACGACCGGGACACAGGGAATATAAATGACGACCGGGACACAGGGACACAACTACAACGGGGACGCCGGGGGGCACAGGGGGATATAAATGACGACCGGGACACCGGGACACAAGGAATATAAATGACGCCAGGGACACTCAAAGAGAAATCACAGACTGGGACACCGGGACACAAATGACGACCGGGACACAGGGACAAAACTACAAAGGGGACGCCGGGGGCACAGGGGGATATGTAAATGACGATGGCGACACAGGGAATGGTCGATTAGCAATCACCATCAACAAAGCTCAAGGGCAATCATTAGAATCATGAGGTATAGATCTGAATACGGATTGTTTTCCCATGGACCATTATATGTTGCATGTTCAAGAGTCGATAAACCTGACAATCTATTTATATGCACAGACAATGGGACAGCAAAGAATGTTGTATATTCGCAAGTTTTACGTAGTTAAAAACATATATATATATATATATATATATATATATATATATATATATATATATATATATATATATATATATATATATATATATATATATATATATATATATATATATATATATATATATATATATATATATATATATATATATATATATATATATATATATATATATATATATATATATATATATATATATATATATACATATATATATATATATAGATATATATTCACAGGTGGGACATAGGGAAACAACTACAACGGCACGTAACTAATATGGCGCGTAACGACTTACGCGCGCGGGGGGGCTGGGGGTGGGAGCGAAGTGCCCCTACTAACTAGGTGTTGGGGTGGCGCGAAGCGCCACCCCAACAGCTAGTATATATATAGATATTAAAAATTTCTCTTTCAACGACCTTCTTGCAATTAAAAATTTGTCTTTGAAAGATTTTCTTAAATACTTATAATGACGTCATATACTAAGCATCGCCATAACAAACATGACAACAACTAACTTCATGACGACATACAGCTCAATCCTTATAATGACGTCAGTCGACAGACAGACAAACAACTTATTTTGCATATATAGAAGATCACATAAACTACGTAAACTACATTAAAATACGAAAGATTAAATACGGTCACACCTTCCTTAAAGTTGTGACTTATTTAGATCATATTTGTTGCCAGAAATGGCAATGTGCGACTTTTAGGAAAGAACTAAGTAGCCGATATCAAGGCTGGTTCCCGGCACGGCAAGCTTGTATATATTCAGAGTTCAGAGTTCAGAGTTTTATTCATCAATAAATACAGAATGAAAATTCAATACTCTTATACCCCCTCGAAAGGATCCATGGCCAGGGATACAAGGGGATACAAAAAATATAAAATAAGTAACAACCAAAAAAGAGAACAATATTCAAATAATAAATAAGATGAAAAAGAGAACATACTTGAGGCCTGGGAGTCAAAGCGCAAAGAGGACAACCACATACCGTGTACAAACACTCAGGGGACATAAGCTCCTCAGAGGAAAAAGAAAAGAAACTGTCGATTTTCTTCTAACCGCAGACAATGTAAGTCTTTTCGTGATGTCATAGCTTCACCATAGGTATGATACCATCACTCTGGCCTTTAAGGTGATGTTATCATCACCATACCTTTTAGTTGTGTCCCTTTAGATCATTTTGTGGCCAAAAATGTATGTATCCCAGCTTTTAAAAAACCACGTAGCCGATTTTTAGGCCGGGCCCTGGCACTCAGCATATGGAACGCTTGTATATATTTATTTTACTGCATCAACCTCCAAATGAATCACCTTTGATGGCTTTTCTTTCCTCGGGAAACTGGAGGGCTCTCCATGGAATACAAAGAACGTTAAAGGGTCCCAATGACTTGTAATCAACAGTTGTATAGTTTGTGGCATCTTTGTGGGTTTGTACTAGGTTTTGCACAACATATTGTTGGCTTCGAAGAATTTAATGGTGTTGTACTTCTAACGTGATGTTTCTTTCTTCTTAACTTTCATTTTTGACTCAACATTTTTGACTCGCATATCATTCTCGCTGCTGCTCATCTTCCAAACGCATATTTTTTGTACTTGCTGTGATATTTCTTTTAACCACTTGTTCTTCACTTTCATTTTTAATTCATTCCGTTTCCTCGTTGTCGCAACTATTGTAACAGCATAGTTATTTTTGTTGTTGACTTTTATTTTTGACTCGTTCGGATTCTTACCGAACGAGTGATGTTTCTTTCTTATTCACTTTCAATTATGAACTGCTTGTCATTCTTGCTGGTAGCCCCGGACGGTTGGCTAAAAAGGACAATCATCAGCAATCTGTCATCCTTCATCCACAGAACGTGGCCTTGCCATATCAACCTTTCTTTCATTATAGCCCAAGAAAGTGGGATTGAACCACATTTTTCGTAAGACCTACTGTTAGAAATATGTTCAGTCAGCCAGATACCCAGAACAATCCGTAAGCAATTTCTCTGGAAAACATTTAGTAAATTTTCATCTGCTTTTCGGAGCGCCCATGCTTTAGAGCCATGTTTGACCACTGTCATCACTGTAGCTTACCATATTCTAATCTTGGTTGGCAGACTTATCTTTCTATTCTTCAAACTTTTTTTTAACTATGAAAAATACACCCTGAGCCTTAGCTATTCTACTTTTAACATCTTCACTGCTCCCATTGTCTTTACTAATAATACTACCAAGGTAAGTGAAGCTGCCAACCTGATCAATCTTTTCGTTACCCAACGTCACCTTTTCATCTTCACTTATTCCTAGCCTTAGTGACTTGGTCTTCTTCAGATTAATTTTCAAGCGTATTCTAGCACCCTGAACTCGCAAAACCTCTAAAAATTCATTCATTTTGCTCACACTTTTACCTAATATGCTTAAATCATCAGCATAATCTAAGTCCAGGAGCATTTTTCCTCCCCATTTGATTCCATGGTCTCCATTTGCCTTTCCTGTGCTCCTTAAGACGAAGTCCATCAAAATGATCCATATAAAGGGGGATAGAACACAACTCAGCTTAACTCCTGATTTAATACAAAACGAGTTGCTAACCTCATTTCCTACCTTAACCGCAGCAGTATAACTCTTGTAAATAGCACAAATCACTCTAATGTATTTTTCAGGTATACCATATAAGGATAAGACCTTTGCTAACACACTAACGCTCTTCTATTAACAGAATCAAAAGCTTGCTCATAATCGATAAAACTGAGGACCAAAGGTGTTTGACAATGACGGGACTTCTCAATTATTAACCAAAGAGTGAAAGCTTGGTCGACACATCCCCTACCTTTTCTAAAACCGCACTGTTCTTCCCTTAAAACTTTGTCTACAGCATCTCTCAGTCTAAAAAGTATCATATACTCAGTACTTTAGTGCCTACAGAGACCAGACTAATGCCTCGATAATTATGACACTCACTCTGGTCACCTTTCTTATACAGTGGTTTAATGAAGGTTTTCGTAAAATCATTAGGTACTTCCCCTTTTTCAAAAATCACGTACATAATCTTCAGTAGCTTATTCCTAACTTCAGAGCCACCGTATTTAAGAAACTCATTTATCACACTATTAACACCTGGAGCCTTATTATTTTTTAATCATTTTAGCACTGTCGCTAATTCTTCCTCACTAAACAGATCTTCCTTCACATCCAAGGTATCACAAACTTTTTCATTTTCATCTATATCTTTTCCTGCAACTGTATCTCGGTTCAGCACATTCTCAAAATGTTCCATCCATCTTTCTTTAACTTTGTCCATATTACTAATTGTGGCCCCATTTCTATCTTTAACTGGAACTAGCCCAGATTGACTACTCCCTTTCAATTTATTAACATATCAGTATAATATTTTACTATTATGCCGTCTGGCCGCGTCTTTCAGATCCTAAGCAATTTTATCCATGACCTCCAATTCAGATCTCCTTAGTTCATATTTTAATGATTTCTCCACTTTCTTTACATTCCTTTTGTTTTCATACGACCTATCACTCAGATAATTCTTGTACAAACCCCTTCTACTCTCTATTAAACCTAAAGATTTTTCACCAATATTCGTAGTTGTGGTCTTAGCACTCTTCCCTAAGACACCATCAGCAAATTCACAAATTGTTTTTCTTAAATTATTCCATCCATCTTCCACACTGTTAAATTTTAAACTCTCAAGTTTAGTATTCAACTGTTCCTGGAAGTTTTTCCTCAAATTTTCATCCTGGAGTCTACCAACATCATAACTTTCCGGGAGGTAGTTACCCTTCCGAAATTTCAGCTTGAAATTAACCTTAGACACTACTAAATGGTGATATTTACTTTTAACATCAATAACAGTACTCCTATACACCTTAGTATCTTGTATTGATTCTGCTAGTCTTCGGTTTACAATAACATAATCAATAAGATTTGTTGTCTTATCATCACGTGAATACCATGTCAACTTATGGTTCATTTTGTGACCAAACACCGTATTAGTTATAACTGGGTTGTTATACCTACAAAATTGCAAAAGTCTGTAGCCATTACTGTTTTCTTTTCCTACACCAAATTTACCTAGGCTAGGATACCATCTATCCCTATTTCTACCAACCTGGGCATTAAAATCTCTAGCAAAAACACCATATTTCTACCTGACACCCTGTCTATTTGCTCCTGTAACTGTAAGTAAAATTCATCTGAGTCACTAGTATCTCTATCAATTGGTTCAAATGGGGCATATAATACTATAACTGATACCCCGAAATTTTTAGTTATAATATATATATATATATATATATATATATATATATATATATATATATATATATATATATATATATATTATATATATATATATATATATATATATATATATATATATACTAGCTGTTGGGGTGGCGCTTCGCGCCACCCCAACACCTAGTTGGTGGGGGCGCTTCGCGCCCCCCCCCCAAGCCCCCCCGCGCGCGTAAGTCGTTACGCGCCATAATAGTTACGCGCCATTGTAGTTGTGTCCCTATGTCCCACCTGTGAATATATATATATATATATATATATATATATATATATATATATATATATATATATATATATATATATATATATATATATATATATATATATATATATATATATATATATATATATATATATATATATATATATATATATGGTTTTAACTACGTAAAACTTGCGAATATACAATATTCTTTGCTGTCCCATTGTCTTTGCATATAAATAGATTGTCAGGTTTACCGACTCTTGAACATGCAACATATAATGGTCCATGGGAAAACAATCTGTATTCAGATCTATACCTCATGATTCTAATGATTGCCCTTGAGCTTTGTTGATGGTGATTGCTAATCGACCATTCCCTGTCCCGGTGTCCCGGTCGTCATTTATATCCCCCTGTTTCCCCCCGGTGTCCCCGTTGTAGTTGTGTCCCTGTGTCCCGGTCGTCATTTATATTCCCTGTGTCCCGGTCGTCATTTGTATCCCGGTGTCCCGGTCTGTATATACATTCGTTTTTTAGTTTTGTTTTTCTCCTTTATTTTTTTCCTTTTTTTTTCTTTTTTAGCTTATTTAGATTTTTAGATTTTTTAGTTTTTTTATTAGTTTTTAGTTTTTTTTTTCTTTTTAGTTTTTTTGTCCCGGTCGTCATTTATATCCCCCTGTTTCCCCCCGGTGTCCCCGTTGTAGTTGTGTCCCTGTGTCCCCGGTCGTCATTTATATTCCCTGTGTCCCGGTCGTCATTTTTTATCCCGGTGTACCGGTCTGTATATACATTCGTTTTTTAGTTTTGTTTTTCTCCTTTATTTTTTTCCTTTTTTTTTCTTTTTTAGTTTATTTAGATTTTTAGATTTTTTAGTTTTTTTTATTAGTTTTTAGTTTTTTTTTCTTTTTAGTTTTTTTGTAGTTTTTACCTTCTTTTTAGTTTTGTTAGTTTTTTTTTTACTTATGTCCTGGTCGTCATTTATACTCCCTGTGTCCCGGTGCTTTGTTGATTGCTAATCGAACATTCCTTTTGTCCTGGTCGCTTTCTCTTTGAGTGTCGTCATTTATTTTTTTCTTTTTTAGTTCTTTTAGTTTTTACCTTTTTTAGTTTTTTTTAGTTTTTTAGATGAAAATTTTTTTTAGTTTTTTCCTTTTTTTCTTTTTAGTTTTTTATTGGTTTTTACCTTTATTTTAGCTTATTTTTCAGTTTTTTCCTTTTTTTTTTAGTTTTTTTTTATTTTTTATTTTTTTTAGTTTTTTACCTTTTTTTAGTTTTTTTAGTTTTTTTAGTTTTTTTACTTTTTTTATTAGTTTTTAGTTTTTTTTGTAGTTTTTGCCTTTTTTTAGTTTTTTCAGTTTTTTTTTAGTTTTTTATTGGTTTTTACCTTTATTTTAGCTTATTTTTCAGTTTTTTTCCTTTTTTTTAGTTTTTTTTAGTTTTTAGTTTTTTTAGTTTTTTTTTAGTTTTTTCAGTTTTTTTTTTAGTTTTTTATTGGTTTTTACCTTTATTTTAGCTTATTTTTCAGTTTTTTCCTTTTTTTTTAGTTTTTTTTAGTTTTTAGTTTTTTTTAGTTTTTTACCTTTTTTTAGTTTTTTTAGTTTTTTTAGTTTTTTAGCTTTTTTATTTTTTTTATTAGTTTTTAGTTTTTTTTGTAGTTGTTGCCTTTTTTTAGTTTTTTTAGTTTTTTAGCTTTTTTATGTTTTTAGTTTTTTTTGTAGTTTTTGCCTTTTTTTAGTTTTTTTAGTTTTTTAGCTTTTTTATTTTTTTTATTAGTTTTTAGTTTTTTTTTGTAGTTTTTGCCTTTTTTTAGTTTTTTCAGTTTTGACGTCACCTGATCCAGTTTTTTCAGGTGACGTCACCTGATCCATCCACAGACAGACAACTTATTTTTATATATATCTATCTATCTATATATATAAAAATAAGTTGTCTGTGGATGGATGGATGGATGTGTCAGGTGACGTCACCTGAAAAAACTGGATCAGGTGACGTCAAAACTGAAAAAACTAAAAAAAGGCAAAAACTACAAAAAAAACTAAAAACTAATAAAAAAAATAAAAAAGCTTAAAAACTAAAAAAACTATAAAGGTAAAAACCAATAAAAAACTAAAAAAAAAACTGAAAAAACTAAAAAAAGGCAAAAACTACAAAAAAAACTAAAAACTAATAAAAAAAGTAAAAAAGCTAAAAAACTAAAAAAACTAAAAAAAGTAAAAAATAAAAAAAACTAAAAAAAAAGGAAAAAACTGAAAAATAAGCTAAAATAAAGGTAAAAACCAATAAAAAACTAAATAAAAAAAGGAAAAAACTAATAAATGACGACACTCAAAGAGAAAAAAAAGGCAAAAACTACAAAAAAAACTAAAAACTAATAAAAAAAAATAAAAAAGCTAAAAAATTAAAAAAACTAAAAAAAGGCAAAAACTACAAAAAAAACTAAAAACTAATAAAAAAGCTAAAAAACTAAAAAAACTAAAAAAAAGGCAAAAACTACAAAAAAACTAAAAACTAATAAAAAAAATAAAAAAGCTAAAAAACTAAAAAAAACTAAAAAAACTAAAAAAAGGTAAAAAACTAAAAAAACTAAAAACTAAAAAAAACTAAAAAAGGTAAAAACTAAAAGAACTAAAAAAGAAAAAAATAAATGACGACACTCAAAGAGAAAGCGACCAGGACAAAAGGAATGTTCGATTAGCAATCAACAAAGCACCGGGACACAGGGAGTATAAATGACGACCCGGGGGAAACAGGGGGATATAAATGACGACCGGGACAAAAAAACTAAAAAGAAAAAAAAACTAAAAACTAATAAAAAAAATAAAAAATCTAAAAATCTAAATAAGCTAAAAAAGAAAAAAAAAGGAAAAAAATAAAGGAGAAAAACAAAACTAAAAAACGAATGTATATACAGACCGGGACACCGGGATACAAATGACGACCGGGACCCGGGACACAGGGAATATAAATGACGACCGGGACACAGGGACACAACTCCGGTACACCGGGATACAAATGACGACCGGGACACAGGGAATATAAATGACGACCGGGACACAGGGACACAACTACAACGGGGACACCGGGGGAAACAGGGGGATATAAATGACGACCGGGACAAAAAAACTAAAAAGAAAAAAAAACTAAAAACTAATAAAAAAACTAAAAAATCTAAAAATCTAAATAAGCTAAAAAAGAAAAAAAAAGGAAAAAAAATAAAGGAGAAAAACAAAACTAAAAAACGAATGTATATACAGACCGGGACACCGGGATACAAATGACGACCGGGACCCGGGACACAGGGAATATAAATGACGACCGGGACACAGGGACACAACTACAACGGGGACACCGGGGGGAAACAGGGGGATGTAAATGACGACCGGGACACCGGGACAGGGAATGGTCGATTAGCAATCACCATCAACAAAGCTCAAGGGCAATCATTAGAATCATGAGGTATAGATCTGAATACAGATTGTTTTCCCATGGACCATTATATGTTGCATGTTCAAGAGTCGGTAAACCTGACAATCTATTTATATGCAAAGACAATGGGACAGCAAAGAATGTTGTATATTCGCAAGTTTTACGTAGTTAAAACCATATATATATATCTATCTATATTCACAGGTGGGACATAGGGACACAACTACAATGGCGCGTAACTATTATGGCGCGTAACGACTTACGCGCGCGGGGGGGCTTGGGGGGGGCGCGAAGCGCCCCCACCAACTAGGTGTTGGGGTGGCGCGAAGCGCCACCCCAACAGCTAGTAGATATATAAAAATAAGTTGTCTGTGTGTGGATCTGTGGATGGATCAGGTGACGTCACCTGAAAAAACTGGATCAGGTGACAAAACTGAAAACTGAAAAAACTAAAAAAAGGCAAAAACTACAAAAAAAACTAAAAACTAATAAAAAAAATAAAAAAAGCTAAAAAACTAAAAAAACTAAAAAAAGGCAAAAACTACAAAAAAAACTAAAAACTAATAAAAAAGCTAAAAAACTAAAAAAACTAAAATAAGGCAAAAACTACAAAAAAAACTAAAAACTAATAAAAAAAATAAAAAAGCTAAAAAACTAAAAAAAATAAAAAAAATAAAAAAAGGTAAAAAACTAAAAAAACTAAAAACTAAAAAAAAACAAAAAAAAGGAAAAAAAACTGAAAAATAAGCTAAAATAAAGGTAAAAACCAATAAAAAACTAAAAAAAAACTGAAAAAACTAAAAAAAGGCAAAAACTACAAAAAAAACTAAAAACTAATAAAAAAAGTAAAAAAGCTAAAAACTAAAAAAACTAAAAAAAACTAAAAAAAGGTAAAAAACTAAAAAAAATAAAAAATAAATAAAACTAAAAAAAAGGAAAAAACTGAAAAATAAGCTAAAATAAAGGTAAAAACCAATAAAAAACTAAAAAGAAAAAAAGAAAAAACTAAAAAAATTTTCATCTAAAAAACTAAAAAAAACTAAAAAAGGTAAAAACTAAAAGAACTAAAAAAGAAAAAAATAAATGACGACACTCAAAGAGAAAGCGACCAGGACAAAAGGAATGTTCGATTAGCAATCAACAAAGCACCGGGACACAGGGAGTATAAATGACGACCAGGACATAAGTAAAAAAAAAAACTAACAAAACTAAAAAGAAGGTAAAAACTACAAAAAAACTAAAAAGAAAAAAACTAAAAAAAGGCAAAAACTACAAAAAAAACTAAAAACTAATAAAAAAGCTAAAAAACTAAAAAAACTAAAAAAAGGCAAAAACTACAAAAAAAACTAAAAACTAATAAAAAAAATAAAAAAACTAAAAAACTAAAAAAACTAAAAAAACTAAAAAAAGGTAAAAAGCTAAAAAAACTAAAAACTAAAAAAAACTAAAAAAAAGGAAAAAAAACTGAAAAATAAGCTAAAATAAAGGTAAAAACCAATAAAAAACTAAAAAAAAAAACTGAAAAAACTAAAAAAAAGGCAAAAACTACAAAAAAAACAAAAAACTAATAAAAAAAGTAAAAAAGCTAAAAAACTAAAAAAACTAAAAAAAACTAAAAAAGGTAAAAAACTAAAAAAAATAAAAAATAAAAAAAAACTAAAAAAAAGGAAAAAACTGAAAAATAAGCTAAAATAAAGGTAAAAACCAATAAAAAACTAAAAAGAAAAAAAGGAAAAAACTAAAAAAAATTTTCATCTAAAAAACTAAAAAAAAACTAAAAAGGTAAAAACTAAAAGAACTAAAAAAGAAAAAAATAAATGACGACACTCAAAGAGAAAGCGACCAGGACAAAAGGAATGTTCGATTAGCAATCAACAAAGCACCGGGACACAGGGAGTATAAATGACGACCAGGACATAAGTAAAAAAAAAAACTAACAAAACTAAAAAGAAGGTAAAAACTACAAAAAAAAAAGAAAAAAAAACTAAAAACTAATAAAAAAACTAAAAAATCTAAAAATCTAAATAAACTAAAAAAAAAAAAAAAAGGAAAAAAATAAAGGAGAAAAACAAAACTAAAAAACGAATGTATATACAGACCGGGACACCGAGATACAAATGACGACCGGGACACAGGGAATATAAATGACGACCGGGACACAGGGACACAACTACAACGGGGACACCGGGGGAAACAGGGGGATATAAATGACGACCGGGACACCGGGACAGGGAATGGTCGATTAGCAATCACCATCAACAAAGCTCAAGGGCAATCATTAGAATCATGAGGTATAGATCTGAATACAGATTGTTTTCCCATGGACCATTATATGTTGCATGTTCAAGAGTCGGTAAACCTGACAATCTATTTATATGCAAAGACAATGGGACAGCAAAGAATGTTGTATATTCGCAAGTTTTACGTAGTTAAAACCATATATATATATATATATATATATATATATATATATATATATATATATATATATATATATATATATATATATATATATCTATCTATCTATATTCACAGGTGGGACATAGGGACACAACTACAATGGCGCGTAACTATTATGGCGCGTAACGACTTACGCGCGCGGGGGGGGCTTGGGGGGGCGCGAAGCGCCCCCACCAACTAGGTGTTGGGGTGGCGCGAAGCGCCACCCCAACAGCTAGTATATATATATATATATATATATATATATATATATATATATATATATATATATATATATATATATATATATATATATATATATGCATATATATATATATATATATATATATATATACATATATATATATATATATATATATATATATATATATATATGTATATATATATATATATATATATATAAATAAGTTGTTTGTTTGTGTGTGTGTTGGCTGACGTCATGTTTATGTGTCGACTGACATCATGTTTGTCGAATGTCGACTGTGTTTGTCGACTGACGTCATTATAAGGATTGAACATTATGAAGTCATGAAGTTGTTTGTCGACTGACGTCATGTTGTCGACTGACGTCATTATAAGGATTGAGCATCATGACGTCATATCTATTACATTATGACGTCATATCATATCTATATATATAAAAATAAGTTGTCTGTGTGTTGTAACTGTCGAGTGACGTCATGTCGTCATGAAGTTAGTTGTCGTCATGTTTGTTATGACGATGACGTCATTAAAAGTATTTAAGAAAATAGTTCAAAGACAAATTTTGAATTGTAAGAAGATCGTGGACGAAAAAATGTTAAATTGTAAAATGACTGAAGAACCTACAATGGCAACAGCCGAGGAAGCTGCTCAAAGAGTCTATGCCAAAAAACTTGCGGCTGATAGAGAAAGTAAGAAAAGAAAGCGTGCCGAGGAATCACAAGAACAGCAAGAAAACAGGCTTGCGGCTGATAGAGAAAGTAAGAAAAGAAAGCGTGCCGAGGAATCACAAGAACAGGAAGAAAACAGGCTTGCGGCTAAAGAACGCAAAACCGCGCAGTTAGATGAAAATCCACCTGGAAAGCGAGAGTCAAAACATATCAAAACTGAAAATGATAGCGATGATGATTGGGTTTGGGATTTTGACTTGGATAATGTCATCAATGCCTACCAGATTTTGGTAAAAAAAAAAAACAAAGCTTCGGCGATATGTATTTCATAGTGACGCTGAAAAATAAAGTAGAAAAAGAAAACTGAAAAAAGAAAAAAGGTAAAAAACTAAAAAAAAAACTAAAAAGGAAAATCACTCAAAGAGAAATTACAGACCGGGACACAAATGACAACCGGGACAGAGGGAATATAAATGACGACCGGGACACTCAAAGAGAAATTACAGACTGGGATACCGGGACACAAATGACGACCGGGACACAGGGAATATAAATGACGACCAGGCCACAGGTATTTAAGAAAATCGTACAAAGATAAATTTTTAATTGTAAAAAGATCGTTGAAAGAGAAATTTCTAATTGTAAAATGACTGAAGAACCTACAATGGCAACAGCCGAGGAAGCTGCTCAAAACGAATGTATTCAAGCCGAAGTAGCTAAGTTGGTAAAGCGTTATGTTCCAGGTTCTAGGTCCGAGAGGTTCCAGGTTCGAACCTTGGCTTTAGCGTTAATACAAAAAAAGAAAAAAAAACTAAAAAGGTAAAAACTACAAAAAAACTAAAAAGAAAATACTAAAAAACTAAAAAAGCTAAAAACTAGAAAAAAACTAAAAGAAATGTAAAAAACTAAAAATTAAAAAAGAAAAAAAAATAAAAAAAGGTAAAAACTACAAAAAAACTTGTAGGAAAAAACTAAAACTAATAAAAAAAAACTAAAAAGACTAAAAACTGAAAAAGAAAAAAACTAAAAAAAGGAAAAAAACTGAAAAATAAAGGAGAAAAAGAAAACTAAAAGCCGGGACACTGGTAATATAAATGACGACCGGGACACTCAAAGAGAAATTACAGACTAGGACACTGGGACACAAATAACGACCGGGAGATATAAATGACGATCAGGACACTCAAAGATAAATTACAGACCGGGACACCGGGGCACAAATGACGACCGGGACACAGGGAATATAAATGACGACCGGGACGCTCAAAGAGAAATTACAAACTGGGACACTGGGACACAATGACGACCGGGATATTGGGAATATAAATGATGACTGGGACACAGGGACACAACTACAACGGGGATGCCAGGGGCACAGGGGGATATATAAATGACGACGGGGACACAGGGAATGTTCGATTAGCAATCACCATCAACAAAGCTCAAGCAATCATTAGAAAATGATGTATAGATCTGAATACGGATTGTTTTGCCCATGGAAAATTTTATGTTATATGTTCAAGAGTCGGTAAACCTGACAATCTATTTATGTGCACAGACAATGGGACATCGAAGAATGTTGTATATTCGCACGTTTTACGTAGTTAAAAACATATATATATATATATATATATATATATATATATATATATATATATATATATATATATCTATAACAAAAAAAGAAATCTTTTCTCTTTTATCTATATTCACAGGTGGGACACAGGGACACAACTACAATGGCACGTAACTAATATGGCACGTAACGACTTACGCGCGCTGGGGGGCTACTAGGTGTTGGGGTTAAACGAAGCGATTGCCCCAACAGCTAGTAATATATTATATATATATATATATATATATATATATATATATATATATATATATATATATATATATATATATATATATATATATATATATATATATATATATATATATATATATATATAAATATATATATATGCCAAAAAATTTGCGGCTGATAGAGAAAGTAAGAAAAGAAAGCGTGCCGAGGAATCACACGAACAGCAAGAAAACAGGCTTGCGGCTGATAGAGAAAGTAAAGAAAACTACGAACCGGGACAAAGGGAATATAAATGACGACCGGGACACTCAAAGAGAAATTACAGACTGGGACACTGGGACACAAATAACGACCGGGAAATATAAATGACGACCGGGACACTCAAAGATAAATTACAGATGGGGACACCCGACGGGGACACAGGGAATGTTCGATTAGCAATCACCATCAACAAAACTCAAGGGCAATCATTAGAATAATCAGGTATAGATCTGAATACAGATTGTTTTTCCCAAGGACAATTTTATGTTGCATGTTCAAGAGTCGGTAAGCCTGACAATCTATTTATATGCACAGACAATGGGACATCGAAGAATGTTGTATATTCGCAAGTTTTACGTAGTTAAAAACATATATATATATATATATATATATATATATATATATATATATATATATATATATATATATATATATATATATATATATATATATATATATATATATATATATATATATATATATATATATATATATATATATATATATATATATATATATATATATATATATTCACAGGTGGGACACACGGACACAACTACAATGGCACGTAAATAATACGGTGCGTAACAACTTACGCGCGCGGGGGGCTTGGGGGGCACGAAACACCCCACTAACTAGGTGTTGGGCTGGCGCAAAGCGCCACCCCAACAGCTTGTATATCTATATATATATATATATATAAATAAGTTGTATGTGTGTTACGTCTGTCGAGTGACGTCATGTCATCATGTCGTCATGTCGTCATGAAGTTAGTTGTCGTCATGTTTGTTATGACGATGATGTCATTAAAGGTATTTAAGAAATCCGTTCAAAGACAAATTTTTAATTGTAAGAAGATCGTGGACGGAAAATCTTTAATTGTAAAATGACTGAAGAACCTACAATGGCAACAGCCGAGGAAGCTGCTCAAAGAGTCTATGCCAAAAAACTTGCTGCTGATAGAGAAAGTAAGAAAAGAAAGCATGCCGAGGAATCACAAGAACAGCAAGAAAACAGGCTTGCGACTGATAGAGAAAGTAAGAACAGAAAGCGTGCCGAGGAATCACAAGAGCAACGTGAAAACAGGCTTGCGGCTTCAAGAGATAATGCCAGATTAGGAATGTGCAATTTCCGTCAACGAAGGCGTGTCGAGGAACTACCAGAGCAACGCGAAACCAGACTTGCTGCTAAAAGAGAAAGTGAATAAAGAAAGCGTGCCGAGGAATCACAAGAGCAACGTGAAAACAGGCTTTCGGCTTCAAGAGATAATCCCAAAAGAAAGCTTGCCAAGGAATCACAAGAGCAACGTGAAAATTATCGCATGGAATTCAGGTACAGCCCAGTAGATGTGTTCAAATCGGGACTATGTCTAAAATTTGTCCCTACTGCAAGGCCTTGAAATTTAATGGTGAAACAATGGGAATGTGTTGCGCCTCAGGAAAAGTTAAACTTCCTCAACGGGCTGCACCCCCAGAGCCATTAAATACTTTGCTTACTGGAA
>NW_027064398.1:0-26485 GCF_032884065.1 Artemia franciscana
ATACCAGCACATTTGTAAAAGTGCTGTATCTTGCTATTAGAACATTTTTTCAGTTCTGTTAAGTCAACGTGTGATAAATCATCTCTTATTTCTGTAGAACATATAAATGACCCTATCGGTTTTTTTGTTTATGCTTTTAATGTCGACCTGGGGCATTTCAGGGTTTGACCAGTTAATTTCAGCATATTCGTCATTTTTGAAGATTAGATCTTTGTTTTCTTTGAATGATTCCCCACTGTTGCTCTTCCAGTAATCTAGATACGATCTCTCCAATTGCTCTTTAAAACCGCTATTAACTAGATTACCATTCATATTTTGACACTGTTTAATTGCCTCGTTTTTTTCAAGGGGCTGCTGAAAAAATGTCATGCATTTACAATTTTCTCTAGGATTTCCAATGCATTCATATGATTTCTGGATTCTTTTATCTTTACATAATTTAAATTTCAAAATCAATAGGATTTTTTTTTTCAAAAATTAAAAAAAGAACAAATCTAAAAAGAAAAAACCTAAAAAAAATAAAAAAAAAATAAAAAAAAATAAAAAAAGCTAAAAAACCAAAAAAAAAGAAAAAACTAAAAAAGAAAAAATTAAAAAAGAAGAGAAAACATCTATATATATAAAAACTGGGAATTGCACAAATATTTCAATATATTTTGACAATAGATTAAAGTAATTCGAAAACTTTAAGACAGATACCCAAAATTTTGAGGTTTATTTTAAATTGTTGAGCTTTAGCATGCTTAGCACGTAAAGATTTTTCCAAGTGTCAATGTTAGAATGAACATTGACAAATTGAAAAACATTGAAAAAGATTAAAAAAGAAAAAAATTAAAGCATGTTTGTTTTTTTGTATGTTTTAGGGTTTGCATATGACGTCTTAAAAAAAGAAAAACCTAAAAAGAAAAAAAATTAAAAAAAAAAGAAAAAGGAAAAAAAACTAAAAGAAAAAAAAAAGCCAAAAACACTAAAAAAGCTACAAAACTAAAAAATAGAAAAAACTAAAAAAGAAAAAAGCTAAAAAAGCTACAAAACTATAAAAAAAGGAAACTAAAAAATAAAAAAAATGAAAAAAAGAAAAAACTAAAAAGCAGAAAAAAAACAAAAAAAAAGAAAAACTAAAAAAGGAAAAAACTAAGAAAAGAAAAAACTAAAAAAGAAAAAACCAAAAAAGAAACTATATATATATATATATATATATATATATATATATATATATATATATATATATATATATACTAGCTGTTGGGGTGGCGCTTCGCGCCACCCCAACACCTAGTTGGTGGGGGCGCTTCGCGCCCCCCCCAAGCCCCCCCGCGCGCGTAAGTCGTTACGCGCCATAATAGTTACGCGCCATTGTAGTTGTGTCCCTATGTCCCACCTGGGAATATAGATATATATATATATATATATATATATATATATATATATATATATATATATATATATATATATATATATATATATATATATATATATATATATATATATATATATATATATATATATATATATATATTATATATATGGTTTTAACTACGTAAAACTTGCGAATATACAACATTCTTTGCTGTCCCATTGTCTTTGCATATAAATAGATTGTCTGGTTTACCGACTCTTGAACATGCAACATATAATGGTCCATGGGAAAACAATCTGTATTCAGATCTATACCTCATGATTCTAATGATTGCCCTTGAGCTTTGTTGATGGTGATTGCTAATCGACCATTCCCTGTCCCGGTGTCCCGGTCGTCATTATATCCCCCTGTTTCCCCCGGTGTCCCCGTTGTAGTTGTGTCCCTGTGTCCCGGTCGTCATTTATATTCCGTGTCCCGGTCGTCATTTGTATCCCGGTGTCCGGTCTGTATATACATTCGTTTTTTAGTTTTGTTTTTCTCCTTTATTTTTTTCCTTTTTTTTTCTTTTTAGTTTATTTAGATTTTTAGATTTTTTAGTTTTTTTATTAGTTTTTAGTTTTTTTTCTTTTTAGTTTTGTTAGTTTTTTTTTACTTATGTCCTGGTCGTCATTTATACTCCCTGTGTCCGGTGCTTTGTTGATTGCTAATCGAACATTCCTTTTGTCCTGGTCGCTTTCTCTTTGAGTGTCGTCATTTATTTTTTTCTTTTTTAGTTCTTTTAGTTTTTACCTTTTTTAGTTTTTTTTTAGTTTTTTAGATGAAAATTTTTTTTAGTTTTTTCCTTTTTTTCTTTTTAGTTTTTTATTGGTTTTTACCTTTATTTTAGCTTATTTTTCAGTTTTTTCCTTTTTTTTAGTTTTTTTTTATTTTTTATTTTTTTTTTAGTTTATTACCTTTTTTTAGTTTTTTTAGTTTTTTTAGTTTTTTAGCTTTTTTACTTTTTTTATTAGTTTTTAGTTTTTTTTTTGTAGTTTTTGCCTTTTTTTAGTTTTTTCAGTTTTTTTTTTTTAGTTTTTTTATTGGTTTTTACCTTATTTTAGCTTATTTTTCAGTTTTTTCCTTTTTTTTAGTTTTTTTTAGTTTTTAGTTTTTTTATTTTTTTCCTTTTTTTTAGTTTTTTTAGTTTTTTTAGTTTTTTAGCTTTTTTATTTTTTTTATTAGTTTTTAGTTTTTTTTGTAGTTTTTGCCTTTTTTTAGTTTTTTTAGTTTTTTAGCTTTTTTCATTTATACTCCCTGTGTCCCGGTGCTTTGTTGATTGCTAATCGAACATTCCTTTTGTCCTGGTCGCTTTCTCTTTGAGTGTCGTCATTTATTTTTTTCTTATTTAGTTCTTTTAGTTTTTACCTTTTTTAGTTTTTTTTAGTTTTTTAGATGAAAATTTTTTTTAGTTTTTTCCTTTTTTTCTTTTTAGTTTTTTATTGGTTTTTACCTTTATTTTAGCTTATTTTTCAGTTTTTTCCTTTTTTTTAGTTTTTTTTATTTTTATTTTTTTTAGTTTTTTACCTTTTTTTAGTTTTTTTAGTTTTTTTAGTTTTTTTAGCTTTTTTACTTTTTTTATTAGTTTTTAGTTTTTTTTTGTAGTTTTTGCCTTTTTTTAGTTTTTTCAGTTTTTTTTTTAGTTTTTTATTGGTTTTTACCTTTATGTTAGCTTATTTTTCAGTTTTTTCCTTTTTTTTAGTTTTTTTTTAGTTTTTAGTTTTTTTAGTTTTTTACCTTTTTTTAGTTTTTTTTTAGTTTTTTTAGTTTTTTAGCTTTTTTATTTTTTTTATTAGTTTTTAGTTTTTTTTGTAGTTTTTGCCTTTTTTTAGTTTTTTTAGTTTTTTAGCTTTTTTATTAGTTTTTAGTTTTTTTTTGTAGTTTTTGCCTTTTTTTAGTTTTTTTAGTTTTTTAGCTTTTTTATTTTTTTTATTAGTTTTTAGTTTTTTTTGTAGTTTTTGCCTTTTTTTAGTTTTTTCAGTTTTGACGTCACCTGATCCAGTTTTTTCAGGTGACGTCACCTGATCCATCCACAGACAGACAGACAACTTATTTTTATATAGATAGATATATCTATATCTATATATATAAAAATAAGTTGTCTGTCTGTGGATGGATGGATGGATGTGTCAGGTGACGTCACCTGAAAAAACTGGATTAGGTGACGTCAAAACTGAAAAAACTAAAAAAAGGCAAAAACTACAAAAAAAACTAAAAACTAATAAAAAAAATAAAAAAGCTAAAAAACTAAAAAACTATAAAGGTAAAAACCAATAAAAAACTAAAAAAAAAACTGAAAAAACTAAAAAAAGGCAAAAACTACAAAAAAAAACTAAAAACTAATAAAAAAAGTAAAAAAGCTAAAAAACTAAAAAAAACTAAAAAAACTAAAAAAAGGTAAAAAACTAAAAAAAATAAAAAATAAAAAAAAGGAAAAAACTAATAAATGACGACACTCAAAGAGAAAGCGACCAGGACAAAAGGAATGTTCGATTAGCAATCAACAAAGCACCGGGACACAGGGAGTATAAATGACGACCAGGACATAAGTAAAAAAAAAAAAAAACTATCTATATATATAAAAATAAGTTGTCTGTGGATCTGTGGATCGTGGATCAGGTGACGTCACCTGAAAAAACTGGATCAGGTGACGTCAAAACTGAAAAAAACTAAAAAAAGGCAAAAACTACAAAAAAAACTAAAAACTAATAAAAAAAATAAAAAAGCTAAAAAACTAAAAAAACTAAAAAAAGGCAAAAACTACAAAAAAAACTAAAAACTAATAAAAAAGCTAAAAAACTAAAAAAACTAAAAAAAAGGCAAAAACTACAAAAAAAACTAAAAACTAATAAAAAAATAAAAAAGCTAAAAAACTAAAAAAACTAAAAAAACTAAAAAAAGGTAAAAAACTAAAAAACTAAAAACTAAAAAAAAACTAAAAAAGGTAAAAACTAAAAGAACTAAAAAAGAAAAAAATAAATGACGACACTCAAAGAGAAAGCGACCAGGACAAAAGGAATGTTCGATTAGCAATCAACAAAGCACCGGGACACAGGGAGTATAAATGACGACCAGGACACAAGTAAAAAAAAAAATTAACAAAACTAAAAAGAAGGTAAAAACTACAAAAAAACTAAAAAGAAAAAAAAACTAAAAACTAATAAAAAAACTAAAAAATCTAAAAATCTAAATAAACTAAAAAAGAAAAAAAAAGGAAAAAAATAAAGGAGAAAAACAAAACTAAAAAACGAATGTATATACAGACCGGTACACCGGGATACAAATGACGACCGGGACACAGGGGAATATAAATAACGACCGGGACACAGGGACACAACTACAACGGGGACACCGGGGGAAACAGGGGGATATAAATGACGACCGGGACAAAAAAACTAAAAGAAATAAAAACTAAAAACTAATAAAAAAAACTAAAAAATCTAAAAATCTAAATAAGCTAAAAAAGAAAAAAAAAGGAAAAAAATAAAGGAGAAAAACAAAACTAAAAAACGAATGTATATACAGACCGGGACACCGGGATACAATGATGACCGGGACCCGGGACACAGGGAATATAAATGACGACCGGGACACAGGGACACAACTACAACGGGGACACCGGGGGAAACAGGGGGTGCATGTTCAAGAGTCGGTAAACCTGACAATCTATTTATATGCAAAGACAATGGGACAGCAAAGAATGTTGTATATTCGCAAGTTTTACGTAGTTAAAACCATATATATATATATATATATATATCTATATTCACAGGTGGGACATAGGGACACAACTACAATGGCGCGTAACTATTATGGCGCGTAACGACTTACGCGCGCGGGGGGGCTTGGGGGGGGCGCGAAGCGCCCCCACCAACAGCTAGTATATAAAAATAAGTGTCTGTCTGTCTGTGGATGGATCAGGTGACGTCACCTGAAAAAACTGGATCAGGTGACGTCAAAACTGAAAAAACTAAAAAAAGGCAAAAAACTACAAAAAAAACTAAAAACAAATAAAAAATAAAAAAGCTAAAAAACTAAAAAAACTAAAAAAAGGCAAAAAACTACAAAAAAAACTAAAAACTAATAAAAAAGCTAAAAAACTAAAAAAACTAAAAAAAGGCAAAAACTACAAAAAAACTAAAAACTAATAAAAAAAAAAAAGCTAAAAAACTAAAAAAAACTAAAAATTAAAAAAAGGTAAAAAACTAAAAAAACTAAAAACTAAAAAAAACTAAAAAAAAAGGAAAAAAAACTGAAAAATAAGCTAAAATAAAGGTAAAAACCAATAAAAAACTAAAAAAAAAAACTGAAAAAACTAAAAAAAGGCAAAAACTACAAAAAAAAACTAAAAACTAATAAAAAAAGTAAAAAAGCTAAAAAACTAAAAAAACTAAAAAAACTAAAAAAAGGTAAAAAACTAAAAAAAATAAAAAATAAAAAAAAACTAAAAAAAAAGGAAAAAACTGAAAAATAAGCTAAAATAAAGGTAAAAACCAATAAAAAACTAAAAAGAAAAAAAGGAAAAAACTAAAAAAAATTTTCATCTAAAAAACTAAAAAAAACTAAAAAAGGTAAAAACTAAAGAACTAAAAAAGAAAAAAATAAATGACGAAACTCAAAGAGAAAGCGACCAGGACAAAAGGAATGTTCGATTAGCAATCAACAAAGCACCGGGACACAGGGAGTATAAATGACGACCAGGACATAAGTAAAAAAAAAAAAACTATCTATATATATAAAAATAAGTTGTCTGTGGATCTGTGGATCGTGGATCAGGTGACGTCACCTGAAAAAACTGGATCAGGTGACGTCAAAACTGAAAAAACTAAAAAAAGGCAAAAACTACAAAAAAAAACTAAAAACTAATAAAAAAAATAAAAAAGCTAAAAAACTAAAAAAACTAAAAAAAGGCAAAAACTACAAAAAAAACTAAAAACTAATAAAAAAGCTAAAAAACTAAAAAAACTAAAAAAAAGGCAAAAACTACAAAAAAAAAACTAAAAACTAATAAAAAAAATAAAAAAGCTAAAAAACTAAAAAAACTAAAAAAACTAAAAAAAGGTAAAAAACTAAAAAAAACTAAAAAAAAGGAAAAAACTGAAAAATAAGCTAAAATAAAGGTAAAAACCAATAAAAAACTAAAAAAAAAACTGAAAAAACTAAAAAAAGGCAAAAACTACAAAAAAACTAAAAACTAATAAAAAAAGTAAAAAAGCTAAAAAACTAAAAAAACTAAAAAACTAAAAAAACTAAAAAAAGGTAAAAAACTAAAAAAAATAAAAAATAAAAAAAAACTAAAAAAAAAGGAAAAAACTGAAAAATAAGCTAAAATAAAGGTAAAAACCAATAAAAAACTAAAAAGAAAAAAAGGAAAAAACTAAAAAAAAATTTTCATCTAAAAAACTAAAAAAAACTAAAAAAGGTAAAAACTAAAAGAACTAAAAAAGAAAAAAATAAATGACGACACTCAAAGAGAAAGCGACCAGGACAAAAGGAATGTTCGATTAGCAATCAACAAAGCACCGGGACACAGGGAGTATAAATGACGACCAGGACATAAGTAAAAAAAAAAATTAACAAAACTAAAAGAAGGTAAAAACTACAAAAAAACTAAAAAGAAAAAAAACTAAAAACTAATAAAAAAACTAAAAAATCTAAAAATCTAAATAAACTAAAAAAGAAAAAAAAGGAAAAAAATAAGGAGAAAAACAAAACTAAAAAACGAATGTATATACAGACCGGTACACCGGGATACAAATGACGACCGGGACACAGGGAATATAAATGACGACCGGGACACAGGGACACAACTACAACGGGACATTGGGGGAAACAGGGGGATATAAATGACGACCGGGACAAAAAAACTAAAAAGAAAAAAAAAACTAAAAACTAATAAAAAAACTAAAAAATCTAAAAATCTAAATAAGCTAAAAAAGAAAAAAAAAGGAAAAAAATAAAGGAGAAAAACAAAACTAAAAAACGAATGTATATACAGACCGGGACACCGGATACAAATGACGACCGGGACACAGGGAATATAAATGACGACCGGGACACAGGGACACAACTACAACGGGGACACCGGGGGAAACAGGGGGATGTAAATGACGACCGGGACACCGGGACAGGGAATGGTCGATTAGCAATCACCATCAACAAAGCTCAAGGGCAATCATTAGAATCATTAGGTATAGATCTGAATACAGATTGTTTTCCCATGGACCATTATATGTTGCATGTTCAAGAGTCGGTAAACCTGACAATCTATTTATATGCAAAGACAATGGGACAGCAAAGAATGTTGTATATTCGCAAGTTTTACGTAGTTAAAACCATATATATATATATATATATATATATATATATATATATATATATATATATATATATATATATATATATATATATATATATATATATATATATCTATCTATATTCACAGGTGGGACATAGGGACACAACTACAATGGCGCGTAACTATTATGGCGCGTAACGACTTACGCGCGCGGGGGGGCTTGGGGGGGTTTCGAAGCGCCCCCACCAACTAGGTGTTGGGGTGGCGCGAAGCGCCACCCCAACAGCTAGTAGATATATAAAAATAAGTTGCATATATGCATGTTTGTTTGTTTGTGGGTTTGCATGTAACATCATTATAAGTATATAAGGCTTTGTAAATGACGTTATTATAAGATGACACTACAGACCGGGACACCAGGACACAAATGAGGACCGGGACGCAGGGAATATAAATGACGACCAGGACACTCAAAGAAAATTACAGACAGGGACACCGGGACACAAATGACGACCGGGACACAGGGACACAACTACAACGGGGACGCTGGGGGTACAGGGGGATATATAAATGAAGATGGGGACACAGGGAATGTTCGATTAGTAGGCCTAATCAACATCAACAAAGCTCAAAGGCAATCGTTAGAAAAATGCGGTATAGATCTGAATACGGATTGTTTCCCCATGGACAATTATATGTTGCATGTTCAAGAGTCGGTAAATCTGATAATCTATTTATATGGACAGACAATGGGACAGCGAAGAATGTTGTATATTCGCAAGTTTTACGTAGTTAAAAGCATATAATATATCCATCTATTTTCACAGGTGGGACACAGGGACATAACTACAATGGCGCGTAAAAAATATGGCGCGTAACGACTTACGCACGCGGGAGGGCTTGGGGGGTGCGAAGTGCCCCCACAACTAGTTTAATATAAAAATTTTATAATCTCAAAATTTTACATCTGCAGAAATAATAACCGTTTTTTCTTTTTTTCTTTTTTTCTTTTCTTTTCTTATTTTTTTTCTTTTTTTTTGAGTTTTGGGCTATTTTTGTCCTATTATAGGATATGATTCTCTCTTACTAGGTTGCTGCTACCGCGGCAACCACAATACCGTAAATCACTATAATACCATTGCAACCATAATGGTAGTAAAATTTTCATTTGTGTTAATGAAAACAGGACAAAACCCGTGGCTATTTCAAGCTTGGAATATGAGCCACAGGGATCAGGCCGCAAAGTCATTCAAAAACGCAGTTTTTCGTAAAAAAGATTTTATTCTAAAAATTATTTTCGTCCATTACAAAAGCAGTTATGCGTAGCTACTCAATTTTAAACGAGCCACTATAAATATCTATGATTTTTATTAGCCCGCTTGTCCTGATTGAAAAATGAAGACACGTCAGTGCTAGCCTAGCAAAAAATTCATTTTCCATGTTGTTCAAGGTGGGGGACTTTAACAAACAACCCTCCATAAGGTTTATGACTCAGCTGATTCTAATGATGTACTTTAAATTTTGATCAGGTGCAATATTCCAGGGGCTTATCGCTTTTTTCTTAAACCACTACAAATTTGTTTTCGTAATAAACTTCTACTTTTAAGATTAACCGAAAAAATAATTACCATTCCAAAATTTAGTGTCAGCTGGTTATATTTTATCATAAGACCGTTTTCTCAAAATGCGTAATTCAACTTTTGCTTACAATGGGCTGTGGTTCACCTTCCACTAGGCTTGAGCTACTGCTGCAGCTATTATTTTAATAACCCAACTTGTTTGATTGGGAATAACGTGGCTATTCATTAGTGCAATAGAATTAGTCTCATCTTCAATATATTGAAAATTAACCTCAAATTATGTGTTAAATTTTTTGTTTCTTGAAATTCCAATGATTTTTAAGTAACAAACTCTCAATTTTTTCAAATATTTGAATGTTGCCACTATTTTTTCTTCTATTTTAAAACCAGTTCTTTTTATTAGATTAAAATAAAAATTCTGGCAGAGGTTGGTCTTACCCAATTTAAGCAACATAAAAATTTTTTAACAAGGTTGCTCCTCTTTCATGTCAAATTTTTTATTTTAGTTAATTTACATTCTCTTATCAAACCATCAAACATAGTCCCCCAAATATCATTGAAAATGTCAGGAGCACAAACTGGATCGTTACAAACATATAAGCCATTTGGTTCTTTCTAGACGTTTTAAATTTGTACTCTGTCAGACCAACCATATACGACCTGATTTCCTCTTTCTTAATTTTATCCTGAGTATCTTGTATTATACCTTGGATCGCTTCTAGTTGATTTGAAAAAAATATTTTTTGGTATAACTTGTTAAAATATTCCTGAACTGACTGATTATAAAATTCTCTTTTTATCCTGAGATATCGAGGGAAATAATGGCGCCCTTCTAATCTTTGATAGTTCTCTAATGCATGTAGAAATACATTGGGCCTGTATTTTTGATTTCTGTTTCCGGAAAAGCGGAATTTCTTTATCCAGGGTTCTGATCTTTGATAGTTATCAAAATCATCTAAAAATAATTTTAGCCTATATTTTCGATTTTCATCTGATAGTGTATCAATCGCAATGTGTGCTATTTTTGAAATATCTTGATTAATACGTTCTTTTTTTGATTTGTCAGGTAAAATTTTACAGAAAAACGGCATCAGTTTGACTTTTGTTTCTAAACTGTTTAAGATAGTTGTTTTAGCTCCCAAGTCATTCTGCCAGTTAATATATGCAATGCTATCATTTCCGACAATAAACCGGGTGTTTATTTTTAAAGCATCACCATTATTTAAATTTAGATGGTGCAAAAAAAGTTCAATTTCATTAGAATTACCTTCTAATAGATTGCCACCTGCCTTTGAGCATTCTTTTGAAGCACTGACAGAATCTAATGGTCCAAGAAAAACTGTAAGGCATTGGCAAATTCCTGTACTGCTAGAGCCACAATTATACAGTTTCTGGATTTTAGTTATTTCACAGTTTTGAAGGTTTTCAGAGTCAACGTTTGATAAACCATCTCTTATTTCTGTAGAACATATAAATGACCCTATCGGTTTTTTGTTTATGCTTTTAATGTCGACCTGGGGCGTTTTAGGGTTTGACCAGTTAATTTCAGCATATTCGTCATTTTTGAAGATGAGATCTGTGTTTTCTTTGAATTTTTCCCCACTGTTGTTCTTCCAATAATCTAGATACGATTCCTCTAATTTTTGTTTAAAACCGATATCAACTAGATTACCATCCATTTCTTGACACTGTTGAATAGCCTCCTTTTTTTCAAGGGGCCCCTGAAAAAAAGTCATGCATTTACAATTTTCTCTAGGATTTCCAATGCATTCATATGATTTCTGGATTCTTTTATCTTTACATAATTTTAAATTTTCAAAATCAATAGGATTTAGGGTATTATCACTTATGTTTGTAACACATATAAAAGACCCCGTCTCTATCTTTTCGCTAGTTTCAATATTGGCTCTCTTTCTACTTTCAGCTGACCATTTTACATCTATATAATTTTTATCTTTGATGATGAATTTTTTATCTGTTTCAATATCTATGCTCTTTTCTTTTTCTAAATGTTCCAAAAATCTTTCTAGCTCAATTGAAGGTCCTTGAACAAGTCTATTTATTATTTATTTATTTAAGAATTAACGACGCTTCTTGACTACTAAGGTCCTTGCGTCGGCCCTGCAGTGCATTTCTACAGCGTGATTCGATCTCTGGGTCCCGCATCTACGTCATTGCATGTTTTTGAAGCAGCTTGCCGGTTTAGTGGCTGCAGGAAAGCTGTCCAGCATTGACATTCTCCTCCATTGATACCAGCACATTTGTAAAAGTGCTGTATCTTGCTATTAGAACATTTTTTCAGTTCTGTTAAGTCAACGTGTGATAAATCATCTCTTATTTCTGTAGAACATATAAATGACCCTATCGTTTTTTTGTTTATGCTTTTAATGTCGACCTGGGGCATTTCAGGGTTTGACCAGTTAATTTCAGCATATTTGTCATTTTTGAAGATGAGATCTGTGTTTTCTTTGAATTTTTTCCCAATCTTATTTTTCCAGTAATCTAGATACGATTCCTCTAATTTTTGTTTAAAACCGATATCAACCAGATTACCACCCATTTCTTGACACTGTTGAATTGCCTCCGTTTTTTCAAAGGGCCCCTGAAAAAAAGTCATGCATTTACAATTTTTTCTAGGATTTCCGATGCATTCATATGATTTTTGTATTTTTTTATTGAAGCATTTTTCCAGCTCTTTAAAGTCGACTTGTGAATATTCATCTCTTATTTCTGTAGAACATATAAATGACCCTTTTGCTTCAATGTTCGTACTTTTAACAATCACCTGGGGTTGTGTATTTCCTGACCAGTCTATTTCAGCATATTGATCATCTTCGAAGATGAGATGTTTGTTTTCTTTGAATGATTCCTCACTGTTGCTCTTCCAGTAATCTAGATACGATTCCTCTAATTTTTGTTTAAAACCGATATCAACCAGATTACCACCCATTTCTTGACACTGTTGAATAGCCTCCTTTTTTTCAAGGGGCCCCTGAAAAAAAGTCATGCATTTACAATTTTCTCTAGGATTTCCAATGCATTCATATGATTTCTGGATTCTTTTATCTTTACATAATTTTAAATTTTCAAAATCAATAGGATTTAGGGTATTATCACTTATGTTTGTAACACATATAAAAGACCCCGTCTCTATCTTTTCGCTAGTTTCAATATTGGCTCTCTTTCTACTTTCAGCTGACCATTTTACATCTATATAATTTTTATCTTTGATGATGAATTTTTTATCTGTTTCAATATCTATGCTCTTTTCTTTTTCTAAATGTTCCAAAAATCTTTCTAGCTCAATTGAAGGTCCTTGAACAAGTCTACCATCTACGTCATTGCATGTTTTTGAAGCAGCTTGCCGGTCTAGTGGCTGCAGGAAAGCTGTCCAGCATTGACATTCTCCTCCATTGATACCAGCACATTTGTAAAAGTGCTGTATCTTGCTATTAGAACATTTTTTCAGTTCTGTTAAGTCAACGTGTGATAAATCATCTCTTATTTCTGTAGAACATATAAATGACCCTATCGTTTTTTTGTTTATGCTTTTAATGTCGACCTGGGGCATTTCAGGGTTTGACCAGTTAATTTCAGCATATTCGTCATTTTTGAAGATGAGATCTGTGTTTTCTTTGAATTTTTTCCCAATCTTATTTTTCCAGTAATCTAGATACGATTCCTCTAATTTTTGTTTAAAACCGATATCAACCAGATTACCACCCATTTCTTGACACTGTTGAATTGCCTCCGTTTTTTCAAAGGGCCCCTGAAAAAAAGTCATGCATTTACAATTTTTTCTAGGATTTCCGATGCATTCATATGATTTTTGTATTTTTTTATTGAAGCATTTTTCCAGCTCTTTAAAGTCGACTTGTGAATATTCATCTCTTATTTCTGTAGAACATATAAATGACCCTTTTGCTTCAATGTTCGTACTTTTAACAATCACCTGGGGTTGTGTATTTCCTGACCAGTCTATTTCAGCATATTGATCATCTTCGAAGATGAGATGTTTGTTTTCTTTGAATGATTCCCCACTGTTGCTCTTCCAATAATCTAGATACGATTCCTCTAATTTTTGTTTAAAACCGATATCAACCAGATTACCACCCATTTCTTGACACTGTTGAATAGCCTCCTTTTTTTCAAGGGGCCCCTGAAAAAAAGTCATGCATTTACAATTTTCTCTAGGATTTCCAATGCATTCATATGATTTCTGGATTCTTTTATCTTTACATAATTTTAAATTTTCAAAATCAATAGGATTTAGGGTATTATCACTTATGTTTGTAACACATATAAAAGACCCCGTCTCTATCTTTTCGCTAGTTTCAATATTGGCTCTCTTTCTACTTTCAGCTGACCATTTTACATCTATATAATTTTTATCTTTGATGATGAATTTTTTATCTGTTTCAATATCTATGCTCTTTTCTTTTTCTAAATGTTCCAAAAATCTTTCTAGCTCAATTGAAGGTCCTTGAACAAGTCTACCATCTACGTCATTGCATGTTTTTGAAGCAGCTTGCCGGTCTAGTGGCTGCAGGAAAGCTGTCCAGCATTGACATTCTCCTCCATTGATACCAGTACATTTGTAAAAGTGCTGTATCTTGCTGATAGAGCATTTTTTCAGTGCTTCAAAATTCAAATGACTTATTTCATCTGAGATATTAGTTTGACAGTATATATCCTGATTTAATTTCACAAACTCACCTTGAAACTCACTGCATATACTCGACGCTCGTCTTTCTTCAAGTTTTAACATGTTTGTCTGGCATTTACATTTTCTATTAAACTTTCCGATGCAACCTATTTTTATCTGATATTGTCTGTCAGCACAGTCTTGCTTTTCGATTAGTCTCCTCTTCTGATTTTCTACCTCTTGCTGCTTCTTATCTGCATCTTTCTTCATCTTTATTTGTTCTATCATGTTGTCCGAATTGATTTTCTCTTGCTTTTTCATCTCATATGTCCTTAAATCAGTATTAATTTTTATTTCACAGACAAATTTATACTTTCTTTCATCCGGTTCTCTACCAGGATATTTCTGTATACCTTCACACATTCCAGTGTACCACTTAAATGAACCTCCATCCTGCTCCTCAATTGTTGCACAGTCATGAGCCGACTGAGAGGTTAAAGGATGAGTGAAAAATTTTTTACTCCAGCGGTCCTTATTATTTATTTGGTTTTGACTTTCATCTAGCCATTTCAATGGATTTTTTTTGTATTTATTTTGACAATCAAGCCAACAATCTGTTCTCGTTCCTCTTTTCATGCCTATCCAAGTTTTCTTTAGTCTTTTTTCTCTCAAAATTTGTACTAGATGATTCTGACGGTTAAGATCATGAATTATAGGGAGTGTAGAGGTTTGGAACTGATCTCTACATATTTTTTGTGCTTCATCAAATGTTTTTTCATCATTCTTTTCATCGAATGTCTTATAACAGACACAGTCCTTCTGATCTCCATTACAGATTATTTTCCATTCGTCTTTCTTTTCAATACAAAAAATAATCGCGTTTTGGTTCGAAGCAAATACTATTTGCTTCGAAAAACAAAAGAAAAAGAAAAATACAAATACAAAAGTAAAAATAAATTTCATTTTTAGAAAGCCATTGTAGAATTAACATGCTCTCGTAATGAGTTGCATTTAACTCTAAGGGAAAAAACTGATTTAAAAATTTTCAGGTATTTCTCTAGTTTCAATTAAAAAATTAAAATAATGGTTCAGGCACCATAAATAATTTTGCAGTTTACATAATAATAACTTTAGCAATTCTTAACTAACAGCTAAAACAAACACATTTTTTTTTTTTAAATAAACGAAGACAATTGACATATCTTCATGCTTTGCTTTAAGTTAAAAATACTATTTTCATGTTCATGTGCAAAAAGAAGTAAATAACATTTTGTGCTAAAGTACTTTAGAAAAATGCGGTTTTTCTTAGGAAAATTGATTCTATATTAAAAACTTTATTTTAGAAATAAATAGCACTAGATGTTTTAATTTTATTTCAAGTGATTCAGCTCTCTATGAGCTGAAGTATATCAGCTCTGTATGAGCTCGGCTCTATGAGCCAATAAACCAGCAGCCCCTTGAAAAAAGTGAGGCAATTAAACAGTGTCAAAATATGAATGGTAATCTAGTTAATAGCGGTTTTAAAGAGCAATTGGAGAGATCGTATCTAGATTACTGGAAGAGAAACAGTGAGGAATCATTCAAAGAAAATAAGATCTAATCTTTAAAAATGACGAACATGCTGAAATTAACTCGTCAAACCCTGAAACGCCCCAGGTCGACATTAAAAGCATAAACAAAAACGATAGGGTCATTTATATGTTCTACAAAAACAACAGATGATTTATCACACGTTGACTTAACAGAACTGAAAAAATGTTCTAATAGCAAGATACAGCACTTTTACAAATGGGCTGGTATCAATGGAGGAGAATGTCAATGCTGGACAGCTTTCCTGCAGCAACTAAACTGGCAAGCTGTTTCAAAAACATGCAATAACGTAGATGGTAGACTTGTTCAAGGACCTTCAATTGAGCTAGAAAGATTTTTGGAACATTTATAAAAAGAAAAGAGCATAGATATTGAAACAGATAACAAATTTATCATCAACGATAAAAATTATATGGATGTAAAATGGTCAGCTGAAAGTAAAAACAGAGCCAATATTCAAACAATGGAAAAGATAGAGAAAGGGTCTTTTATATGTGTTACAAACATAATAAATAATACCCTAAATCCTATTGATTTTGAAAATTTAAAATTATGTGAAGAGAAAAGAATCCAGAAATCATATGAATGCGTTGGAAATCCTAAAGAAAATTGTAAATGCATGACATTTTTTCAACAGCCCCTTGAAAAAAATGATGCAATTAAACAGTGTCAAAATATGAATGGTAATTTAGTTGATAGCAGTTTTAAAAACAAATTGGAGGAATCGTATCTAGACTACTGGAAGAACAACAGTGGGGAAAAATGAAAGAAAACAAACATCTCATCTTCGGATATGATCAATATGCTGAAATATACAGGTCAAGAAATACACAACCCCAGTTGATTGTTAAAAGTACGAACAATGAAACAAAAGGGTCATTTATATGTTCTACAGAAATAAGAGACGAATATACAAGTCGACTTTAAAGAGCTGAAAAAATGCTTCAATAAAAAAAATACAGAAATCATATGAATGCATCAGAAATCCTAGAGAAAATTGTAAATGCATGACTTTTTTCAGGAGCCCCTTGAAAAAAAGGAGGCAATTCAACAGTGTCAAGAAATGGGTGGTAATCTAGTTTATATCGGTTTTAAACAAAAATTAGAGGAATCGTATCTAGATTACTGGAAAACCAAGATTGGGAAAACATTCAAAGAAAACACAGATCTCATTTTCAAAAATGACGAATATGCTGAAATTAACTGGGCACTCTGTTTTTAATTTTATTAATGATCTACCGCATGTTGTGAAAGCTCTGCCTATAATTGACGACTTTGTTGACAATGGTCCGAGTAAGACCCAGCTTACTATGCCCTTTTTTGCTGATGATACAACCTTGGTGTGTGTTGCCCCTACAGAAGAACTGCTCATGTCAACGATAAATGCAGCAATGAGCAGGATATGTACAGGGCTTAAAATAAACCACCTTGACCTGAATATAGATAAGTCAAATTTTTTTATTTTCTCTCGATTTCCGAATTTTTATCCTTGGTTTACGGAAATAATTTCGGAGCGGGGAATTATTAAACGAACAAGATTCACCAAATACCTCGGAATCTATGTTGATGAAACCGAATCATTTAAAGATCATGTGAAGTCAGTTTCGAAAATATTGTCACGTAACTTAGGTATCATGCGCAAATTAAAACATATTTCCCCCCCAATTGTTCTACGATTGTTATATTTTTCCCTGATTCACCCTAAAATTTGTATTGCTCGTCGATTTGGCTTGGTACTTTCCCTTCGATAGTTCGTCCAATCCGTTTGATCCAGAATAATGCTATCCGAGTTTTTTGTGGTGTTGGGAATCAGGAGTCTTTGAGGTCTATGTATAGAGATTTAAATGTAATGCCTGCAGCTGGATTACGTGATTTTTATACGTTGATTTTTATATATAGGTATTACAAAGGTAGCCTTCCTGATTGTTTTACAGGAATATTTTGTGAGATGTCTGATTTTCACCACCACATTACTCGGATGCGAGGTAATACTGAGGTTCCTCGATTATTTTCAAGTAGGTCTTCTTTTTCACTTATTTACAGAGCCTCAAAACTTTGGAATAAACTGAATATAAAAATCAAGGAAATAGGTAGCCTTGACCAGTTTAAGTCTGATTTACGTGTGGAGCTGCTCGGTAGGTATGCTTTTGAAACAGATGAACTAAAATAAATTTTACATAGCTTATTCATTTGTAATATTTATGTATTTTTTTGTTTTTTTGTTGTTGTCTTGGGGTTACACAAGGGAGTGTATTGTTTATGTTTTTTGTTTTTTTTTTATTTCGGTATATGGACTCATTCTCCATATTTTCTTATTCTCCATATTGTCTCTTTATTTTCTTTGAATTTAGCACAGCCTCGCAAGCTTCGCTTATGTTGTGCTATTGATTAAGAAATGTATATTTCTAATAAAATTGTTCTACTACTACTACTACTACTACTACTAAACGTTGAAACGCCCCAGGTCGACATTAAAAGCATAAACAAAAAAACGATAGGGTCATTTATATGTTCTACAGAAATAACAGATGATTTATCACACGTTGACTTCACAGAACTGAAAAAATGTTCTAACAGCAAGATACAGCACTTTTATAAATGTGCCGGTATCAAAGGAGGAAAATGTCAATGCTGGACAGCTTTCCTGAAGCCACTAAACCGGCAAGATGCTTCAAAAGAATGCAATGAAGCAGAAGGTAGTCTTGTTCAAGGACCTTCAATTGAATTAGGAAGATTTTTGGAACATTTAGAAAAAGAAAAGAGCATAGATATTGAAACAGATAAAAAATTCATCATCAAAGATAAAAATTATATAGATGTAAAATGGTCAGCAGAAAGTAGAAAGAGAGCAAATATTGAAACTAGCAAAAAGATAGAGAAACGGTAAGTTTTCTGTGTGTGTGTGTGTCTGTCGAGTGACGTCATGTCTGTGTGTCGACTGACGTCATGTTTTCGACTGACGAAATTACAGACCAGGACATCAGGACACAAATGACGACCGGGACACCGGCAAATCTATCTATATATAAAAATAAGTTGTCTGTGGATGTGTCTGTCAGGTGACGTCATATTTTTGTGCTGACTGACGTCATGAAGTTAGTTGTCGTCATTTTTGTTATGACAGTGACGTCATTAAAGATATTTAAGACATGCGTTCACGTAGAAATCTACTAATGTTTAACTTTAAAATGACTGATGAACTTACAATGGCAACAGCCGAGGAAGATGCTCAAAGAGTCTATGCCAAAAAACTTGCTACTGATAGAGAAAGTCAGAAAAGAAAGCGTGCCGAGGAATCAAAAGAACAGCAAGGAAACAGGCTTGAGGTTGATAGAGAAAGAAAGAACAGAAAGCGTGCCGAGGAACTACCAGAGCGACGCGAAAGCAGACTTGCTGCTAAAAGAGAAAGTGAAAAAAGAAAGCGTGCCGAGGAATCACAAGAACAGCAAGAAATCAGGCTTGCTGCTGATAGAAAAAGTAAGAAAAGAAAGCGTGCCGAGGAATCAGAGCAACCTGAAAGTTATCGCCAGGCATTCAGGTACAGCCCAGTTGATGATTATAGCTTGAGTAGATGTGTTCAAATGGGGACTATGTCTAAAATTTTTCCCTATTACAAGGCCTTGAAATTCAATGGTGAAAAAATGGGAATGTTTTGCACCTCAGGAAAAGCTAAACTTCCTTTATTGGCTACACCACCAGAGCCATTGAAGACTTTCCTTACTGGAACTACGTCAGAATCTAAGCGTTTTTTGTCACAAATCAGAAAATATAACTCATGTTTCCAAATGACGTCGTTTGGAGCCCAAATCGAAAATCCAGATCAATTTATGTCTACTTTCAAAGTAAAAGGGTAAATTTATCAAAGAGCAGGGTCCCTTCTACCATTCTCAGGCGAGAATAATAAATTTTTACAATTGTACTTATCAGTGATAGAAATTCTGAATTGAATGCACGTTGCAAAATTTCTCCCAACGTTGAAAGGACAATCGTTTCCCAATTGCAACATCTTTTCCACGAAAATAATAATTTAGTGCGTTTGTTCAAAACAGCCATCGATTTGATGCCTACTGATACGCATAAAATTGTTATTTCCGCTGACAAAACGCCTCCTGGCCAACACGTGCGTAGATACAATGCTCCAACTATCGACGAAGTGGCAATTCTTATGGTCGGTGATCAGTTTTCACCTCGACATATTATTCTTCATAAGCGAAGCGCTCAGTTGTTAAGAATTGCTGAAACTCATCGATGCTACGATGCCCTACGATATCCTATCATTTTTTGGGATGGAGCCGACAGCTATCAGTTTAATATTAAATTGATGAATCCATCCACTAACAAAGAAATGAATAAGAAATGCAGTGCAATGCATTATTATTCCTATAGACTAATGATTCGGCAGGATGAAGAAAATTATATTTTAAAATGCCGTGAATTGTTTCACCAATTCGTCGTTGATATGTATGCTAAAATTGAATCAGAACGTTTGCTATATATCCATCTGAATCGGACCAAGCTCCGCTCTGAACAATACATTCATTTGCGAGATGCAGTTACAAATGACGGTAATACCACAAACGTTGGAAGATTAACAATTTTACCTTCGTCATATGCTGGCAGTCCCCGTCATATGCATGAATATGCTCAAGATGCTATTGCATATGTTCGTCTCTATGGTCGTCCAGATTTATTTATTATATTTACATGTAATCAATCTTGGGACGAGATACTGCAGCTTTTACTTCAAGGACAATCGGCGGCTCATAGACATGACATTACGGCCCGTGTCTTCCGGCAAAAGTTGAAATCACTGATAAACTACATAGTAAAACTTGAAGTGTTTGGGTCAGTGCGATGCTGGATGTACTCAGTGGAATGGCAAAAACGAGGTTTGCCATACGCACATATACTAATCTGGCTACATAAAAAAATTACTTCGAACGAAATTGATGATGTGATTTCTGCTGAAATACCTGATGAAAATGTCGATAAGGGGTTACATGATATTATTGTAAAAAATATGATACATGGATCTTGCGATGCACTGAACGAAAATTCACCATGCATGACCAAAGGAAGGTGCACAAAGCAATATCCTCGACCTTTAGTATCCAACACAATTACTGGCAATGATGGTCACCCACAATATAGAAGAAGATCTACTGAAGATGGCGGTAAAACGGCAATAATAAAGAAGCGTAACGGTACCACCATCGAAGTAGATAACCAGTGGATTGTTCGATGTTCCCCATTATTGTCAAAAACATTTAATGCACACATAAACGTTGAATACTGTAACTCCGTAAAGGCAATCAAATACATATGTAAATACGTCAACAAAGGCAGTGACATGGCAGTTTTTGGCCTGCAGCCCGAAATCAAAGATATCGACGAAATCGTGCAATATCAGGCTGGAAGATACATAAGCAGTAATGAAGCTGTTTGTCGAATTCTTTCATTTCCGATACTTGAACGTAGTCCAGCTGTTTTTCACTTAGCGGTACATTTACAGAATGGTCAACATGTTTATTTCTCGGAAACCAACGAAAAACAAAGAGCCCTGAATTCACCGGATACAAATTTAACCGCTTTCTTTTCGCTTTGCAAAAATGATTCTTTTGCAAAAAAACTGCTGTATACTGAAGTGCCTTCGTATTACACGTGGAATACTAAAAATAAAGTACTTGAACGTCGAAAATAAGGGTAAGTCAGTCGACGGCCAACCTACCATCTTCAAAGATACCATGATAGGAAGACTCTTCACCGTTCACCCCAATCAACATGAATGTTTCTTTTTACGCCTGCTTTTGGTGAATGTACCCGGTCCGACATCCTTTGAGTATTTGAGAACTGTAAACGGTACTACACATGACACTTACCGTAGTGCATGCCAAGCTCTGAATTTATTGGAGAATGACCAACACTGGGATAACTGCATCAATGACACGTGCGAAACGTCAACCCCAAGTCAAATTCGTGCATTGTTTGGCATCATTTTAACAACTTGCTCTCCATCAGCTCCTACAGAGTTATGGGAAAAATATAAGTCAAAAATGTCCGAAGATATACTCCATCGAAAACAGTTAGAGACGTCAGATAAGACTTTTGATTTTATATCAGATATTTATAACTACACTTTAGTTATTATAGAAGATTTGTGCGTACGTATGGCAAACAAACCTCTTCAGGATTTGGGAATGCCTTAACCTGACCGTATCGCTGCTGTTTCGACATGTGTAGAATTGGATCGTGAACAAAGTTACAGTACGAGTGATCTATTGTCGTATGTACAAAATAAAATTTCCAAGTTAACGTCGGAACAAAAAGACATTTATGATACGATAATGCATTGTGTCGATAACATCATTGGAGAAATTTTCTTTTTGGATGCACAAGGAGGTACTGGTAAAACGTTTGTGATAAAACTGATTCTGGCATGAATTCGATCAAAAATGATATAGCGTTGGCGATTGCGTCGTCCGGAATAGCCGCAACATTGCTGCCTGGTGGAAGAACTGCTCATTCCGCTTTGAAATTGCCTCTGAATTTGCATTCTACAGAAACTCCCACGTGCAATATTTCCAAATCATCTGGGATGGGTAAAGTATTGCAGCAATGCAAACTTATTACTTGGGATGAGTGCACAATGGTACACAAAAAATCGCTCGAGGCTCTGGATCAATGCTTGAAAGATTTGCCAGGGAAGTCGAAACCCTTTGGCAGCACATTAATATTGCTTGCGGGAGATTTCAGGCAAACATTACCTATAATACCTAGATCAACCCCTGCAGACGAAATGAATACTTGCCTGAAAAATTCTAATTTATGGGCACACGTAAAAACATTAAAATTAACTACAAATATGCGTGTCCGATTGCAAAACGATGACTCTGGTCAAACATTTTCAGATCAATTGCAGGCAATTGGAAACGGAAAGCTCCCAGTAGATTCAATTTCAGGACGTATACAGCTACCTGCTGATTTCTGTAATTTAGTGACGTCCAAAAATGAATTGATTGAAAAAGTATTTCCGAATATTCTAAAAAACTATAAAATTAATAAATGGCTAAGTGAAAGAGCGATTCTCGCTCCCAAAAATATAGACGTCCACGAAATCAACAATATTGTTTTGACCAAGATTCGAGACCAGGCAGTCCTTTACAAGTCAGTCGACACAGTTTTGGAACCAAATGAAGCGGTTTTACGCAATTACGCAATTATCCATCTGAATTTTTAAATTCCATGGATCTTTCAGGGTTTTCACCACACATGCTACAACTAAAAATAGGCGTACCAATAATACTTTTAAGAAATATCAACCCACCAAAGCTTTGCAATGGCACGTGACTTGCCGTAAAAAAACAATAGAAAACCTAATAGAGGCCACAATCTTGACAGGGCCTTTTGAGGGTGAGGCTGTTCTTATTCCTCGCATTCCCATGATTCCAACGGATCTGCCTTTTCAATTTAAAAGATTGCAATTCCCAATTCGAGTAGCATTTGCAATCACCATTAACAAAGCTCAAGGTCAATCATTAGAAAAATGTGGTATAGATCTTAATACTGATTGTTTTTCCCATGGACAATTGTACGTTGCATGTTCGAGGGTCGGTAAACCTGACAATCTATTTATATACAGCGACAACTGGACAGCGAAGAATGTTGTATATTCGCAAGTTTTACGCAGTTAATTTGTATTGTATCTATCTATCTATCTATCTATATAAAAACGAGTTGTGTGTATGCATGTTTGTTTGTTTGTAAAAAGAGCGTTTGCATATGACGTCATTATTAGTACATACGGCTTTGTATATGCACAGACAATGGGAAAGCCAAGAATGTTTTATATTCGTAATTTTTACGTAGTTTGAAACACATATATAAATCTATCTATATTCACAGAAGGGACACAGGGACACAACTACAATGGCGCGTAACTAATATGGCGCGTAACGACTTACTCTCGCGGGGGGCTTGGGAGGCGCGAAGCGCCCCACCAACAGCTAGTAGTGAATATAAATGACGACCGGGACACTCAAAGAGAAAGCGACCAGGACACAAGGAATGTTCGATTAGCAATCACCATCAACAAAGCACCGGGACACAAATGACGACCGGGACACAGGGAGTATAAATGACGACCAGGACATAAGGAAAAAAACTAAAAAAACTAAAAAAAAGGTAAAAACTACAAAAAAACTAAAAAGAAAAAAAGATAAAACTAATAAAAAAAACTAAAAAAGCTAAAAAAATAAAATAAAAAAGAAAAAAAAGGAAAAAAAGAAAAATAAAGGAGAAAAACAAAACTAAAAAATAAAAAAAAGAAAAAGAAAAAAGAAAAAACTAAAAAGCTAAAAAAAAGTAAAAATCGAAAAAAAAACTAAAAAGAAAAAAAGGGGAAAAATACGAAAATTTATTTCATCATATACCATTTCAAAAACGAACGTATATACAGACCGGGACACCGGGATACACATGACGACCGGGACACAGGGAATATAAATGACGACCGGGACACAGGGACACAACTACAACGGGGACGCCAGGGGTGTAGGGGGATATATAAATAACGACGAGGACACAGGGAATGTTCGATTAGCAATCACCATCAACGAAGCTCAAGGGCAATCATTAGAATCATGAGGTATAACTAAAAAAACTAAAAAAAAAGGTAAAAACTAAAAAATAAAAAAAAGACAAATTCAAAAACGAATTTATATACAGACCGGGACACCGCGACACAAATGAAGACCGGGACACTCAAAGAGATATCACAGACTGGGACATCGGGACCAAATGACGACCGGGACACAGGGAATATAAATGACGACCAGGACTCTTGGACACAACTACAACGGGGACGCCGGGGGGCACAGGGGGATATATAAATGACGACGGCGACACAGGAATCGGTCGATTAGCAATCACCATCAACAAAGCTCAAGGGCAATCATTAGAATCATGAAATATAGATCTGAATACGGATTGTTTTCCCATGGACCATTACATGTTGTATGTTCAAGAGTCGGTAAACCTGACAAACTATTTATATACACAGACAATGGGACAGCAGATTGTTGTATATTCGCAAGTTATACGTAGCTAAATATATATATATATATATATACATATATATATATATATATATATATATATATATATATATATATATATATATATATATATATATATATATATATATATATGTATATATATATATATATATATATATATATATATATATATATATATATATATATATATGTATATATGTATCTATATCTTGAAAAGAGAAATCACCAATGCAACAGCACAAACACAAAAAAAAGAAAAAGAAAAAAAGGAGAGAGACGGAAGGAAAAAAGGAAGACTGTTTTCCTAAATTAGTGATCAATATAGACCAGCACTTGAATGAGGCCTTAACCCTACTCATCCATACAATCACATAGGTCACACAGCATAGCCATACACAATCAACCATAAAGAATAATCCTTGGACAGGCAGTTATGTCGTCAATAAGTATAAGTCGTCATTTACCAGACAATAGAAAAAATAATAAAGACAAATAATTTAGAGGCAACAACCCAACACAAGGGCTCATCAGGAGAATACACTGGCCTATATAGGGTTTCGCCACTTTAAATTCTCTACCCAGCACAGTGTTGTGGCTACCACAGAATATTCATGGTATCCCCGTGTCAGGTATCACCCCCAAAATACATGCCTATGAAAAAAAAACAACAGAAAATGTAAAACAACCAAGTAACACCAAAACAAGCTTATCCTGTTAATATATCCCTCTTTTTAGCAACAATAGGTAAACTAAATATAATAAATTTTACCAAATCGCAAAATATAAAAATAATCGCATATATAAAAATAAGTTGTTTGTGTGTTATGTCTGTCTGTCTGTCTGTCCGCATATGACTTTTGAATTATTTCATCATATACCAATTCAAAAACGAATGTATTCAAGCCAAAAAAATAAAAATTAAAATTGAAAAAAAGGTAAAAACTAAAAAAAAAACTAAAAAGAAAAAAAACTAATAAAAAAAAAACAAAAAACTAATAAAAAAAATAAAAAAGCTAAAAAACTAGAAAAACTAAAAAGAAAAAAAATTTAAAAAAGTAAAAAACTGAAAAATAAAGGAGAAAAACAAAACTAAAAAATATAAAATAAAAAAACTAAAAAGGTAAAAACTACAAAAAAAAACTAAAAAGAACAAGAAAAAAACTAAAAAAACTACAAAAAAGGTAAAAACAAAAAGAAAAACTCAAAAGAAAAAAAGGGGAAAAATACAAAGATTTATTTCATCATATACCAATTCAAAAACGAAGGTAAATACAAACCGGGACACCGGGACACAAATGACGACCGGGGCACAGGGAATATAAATGACGACAGGGACACAGGGACACAACTACAACAGGGACGCCGGGGGCACAGGGGGATATGTAAATGACGACGGGGACACATGGAATTTTCGATTAGCAATCACCACCAACAAAGCTTGAGGGCAATCTTTAGAATCATGAGGTATAACTAAAAAAAAACTAAAACAAAGGTAAAAAACTAAAAACTAAAAAAAAGACCAATTCAAAAACGAATGTTTATACAGACCGGGACACCGGGACACAAATGACGACCGGGACACAGGGAATATAAATGACGACTGGGACACTCAAAGAGAAATTACAGACTGGGATACCGGGCCACAAATGACGACCGGGACACAGGAACACAACTACAACGGGGACGCCGGGGGGCACAGGGGGATATATAAATGACGACGGCGACACAGGGAATATTGGATTAGCAAACACCATCAACAAAGCTCAAGGGCAATCATTAGAATAATGAGGTATAGATCTGAATACGGATATTTTTTCCCATGGACAATTATATGTTGCATGTTCAAGAGTTGGTAAACCTGATAATCTATTTATATGCACAGACAATGGGACAGCGAAGAAT
>NW_027064399.1:0-26469 GCF_032884065.1 Artemia franciscana
ACCCTCGAAAACTAAAACTTTTGACAGAGGAAAAGAGCCTTTAATTACATTCTTTACCATTTGCAATCATAAAATAGTCTAATATCTTCATTTTTTCAACATATGTAGCTATTACCCTCGAAAACTAAAACTTTTGACATAGGAAAATAGCCTTTCATCACATTCTTTACCATTTGCAATCATAAAATTGTCTAATATCTTCATTTTTTCAACATACTCAGCTATTACCCTCGAAAACTAAAACTTTTGAAAAAGGAAAAGAGCCTTTAATCACATTCTTTACCATTTGCAATCATAAAATAGTCTAAATTCTTCATTTTTTCAACATACCTAGCTATTACCCTCGAAAACTAAAACTTTTGAAATAGGAAAAGAGCCTATAATCACATTCTTTACCATGTGCAACCATAAAATTGTCTAATATCTTCATTTTTTCCACAGACAAAGCTATTACCCTCGAAAACTAAAACTTTTGAAATAGGAAAAGAGCCTTTAATCACATTCTTTACCATGTGCAATCATAAAATTGTCTAATATCTTCTTTTTTTCAACATACGTAGCTATTACCCTCGAAAACTAAAACTTTTGACATAGGAAAAGAGCCTTTAATTACATTCTTTACCATTTGCAATCATAAAATAGCCTAATATCTTCATTTTTTCAACATACGTAGCTATTACCCTCGAAAACTAAAACTTTTGACATAGGAAAAGAGCCTTTCATTACATTCTTTACCATTTGCAATCATAAAATTGTCTAATATCTTCATTTTTTCAACATACGTAGCTATTACCCTCGAAAACTAAAACTTTTGAAATAGGAAAAGAGCCTTTAATCACATTCTTTACCATGTGCAATCATAAAATAGTCTAATATCTTCATTTTTTCAACATACGTAGCTATTACCCTCGAAAACGAAAAATTTTGAAATAGGAAAAGAGCCTTTAATCACATTCTTTCCCATTTGCAATCATAAAATAGTCTAATATCTTCATTTTTTCAACATACGTAGCTATTACCCTCGAAAACTAAAACTTTTGAAATAGGAAAAGAGCCTTTAATCACATTCTTTACCATGTGCAATCATAAAATTGTCTAATATCTTCATTTTTTCAACATACGTAGCTATTACCCTCGAAAACTAAAACTTTTGAAAAAGGAAAAGAGCCTTTAATCACATTCTTTACCATTTGCAATCATAAAATAGTCTAAATTCTTCATTTTTTCAACATACGTAGCTATTACCCTCGAAAACTAAAACTTTTGAAATAGGAAAAGAGCCTATAATCACATTCTTTACCATGTGCAACCATAAAATTGTCTAATATCTTCATTTTTTCCACAGAAAAAGCTATTACCCTCGAAAACTAAGACTTTTGAAATAGGAAAAGAGCCTTTAATCACATTCTTTACCATTTGCAATCATAAAATTGTCTAATATCTTCATTTTTTCAACATACGTAGCTATTACCCTCGAAAACTAAAACTTTTGAAATAGGAAAAGAGCCTTTAATCACATTCTTTACCATGTGCAATCATAAAATTGTCTAATATCTTCATTTTTTCAACATACGTAGCTATTACCCTCGAAAACTAAAACTTTTGACATAGGAAAATAGCCTTTAATTACATTCTTTACCATTTGCAATCATAAAATAGTCTAATATCTTCATTTTTTCAACATACGTAGCTATTACCCTCGAAAACTAAAACTTTTGACATAGGAAAATAGCCTTTCATCACATTCTTTACCATTTGCAATCATAAAATAGTCTAAATTCTTCATTTTTTTAACATACCTAGCTATTACCCTCGAAAACTAAATTTTTTGAAATAGGAAAAGAGCCTATAATCACATTCTTTACCATGTGCAACCATAAAATTGTCTAATATCTTCATTTTTTCCACAGACAAAGCTATTACCCTCGAAAACTAAGACTTTTGAAAAAGGAAAAGAGCCTTTAATCACATTCTTTACCATATGCAATCATAAAATTGTCTAATATCTTCATTTTTTCAACATACGTAGCTATTACCCTCGAAAACTAAAACTTTTGAAATAGGAAAAGAGCTTTTAATCACATTCTTTACCATGTGCAATCATAAAATAGTCTAAGATCTTCATTTTTTCAACATACGTAGCTCTTACCCCAAAAACTAAAACTTTGCAAATAGGAAAAGAGCCTTTAATCACATTCTTTACCATGTGCAATCATAAAATAGTCTAATATCTTCATTTTTTCAACATACGTAGCTATTACCCTCGAAAACTAAAACTTTTGAAAAAGGAAAAGAGCCTTTAATCACATTCTTTACCATTTGCAATCATAAAATAGTCTAAATTCTTCATTTTTTAACATACCTAGCTATTACCCTCGAAAACTAAATTTTTTGAAATAGGAAAAGAGCCTATAATCACATTCTTTACCATGTGCAACCATAAAATTGTCTAATATCTTCATTTTTTCCACAGACAAAGCTATTACCCTCGAAAACTAAGACTTTTGAAATAGGAAAAGAGCCTTTAATCACATTCTTTACCATGTGCAATCATAAAATTGTCTAATATCTTCATTTTTTCAACATACGTAGCTATTACCCTCGAAAACTAAAACTTTTGAAATAGGAAAAGAGCCTTTAATCACATTCTTTACCATGTGCAATCATAAAATAGTCTAATATCTTCATTTTTTCAACATACGTAGCTATTACCCTCGAAAACTAAAACTTTTGAAATAGGAAAAGAGCCTTTAATCACATTCTTTACCATGTGCAATCATAAAATAGTCTAATATCTTCATTTTTTCAACATACGTAGCTATTACCCTCGAAAACTAAAACTTTTGAAATAGGAAAAGAGCCTTTAATCACATTCTTTACCATGTGCAATCATAAAATTGTCTAATATCTTCATTTTTTCAACATACGTAGCTATTACCCTCGAAAACTAAAACTTTTGAAAAAGGAAAAGAGCCTTTAATCACATTCTTTACCATTTGCAATCATAAAATAGTCTAAATTCTTCATTTTTTCAACATATGTAGCTATTACCCTCGAAAACTAAAACTTTTGAAATAGGAAAAGAGCCTATAATCACATTCTGTACCATGTGCAACCATAAAATTGTCTAATATCTTCATTTTTTCCACAGACAAAGCTATTATCCTCGAAAACTAAGACTTTTGAAATAGGAAAAGAGCCTTTAATCACATTCTTTACCATTTGCTATCATAAAATTGTCTAATATCTTCATTTTTTCAACATACGTAGCTATTACCCTCGAAAACTAAAACTTTTGAAATAGGAAAAGAGCCTTTAATCACATTCTTTACCATGTGCAATCATAAAATTGTCTAATATCTTCATTTTTTCAACATACGTAGCTATTACCCTCGAAAACTAAAACTTTTGACATAGGAAAAGAGCCTTTAATTACATTCTTTACCATTTGCAATCATAAAATAGTCTAATATCTTCATTTTTTCAACATACGTAGCTATTACCCTCGAAAACTAAAACTTTTGACATAGGAAAATAGCCTTTCATCACATTCTTTACCATTTGCAATCATAAAATAGTCTAAATTCTTCATTTTTTTAACATACCTAGCTATTACCCTCGAAAACTAAATTTTTTGAAATAGGAAAAGAGCCTATAATCACATTCTTTACCATGTGCAACCATAAAATTGTCTAATATCTTCATTTTTTCCACAGACAAAGCTATTACCCTCGAAAACTAAGACTTTTGAAATAGGAAAAGAGCCTTTAATCACATTCTTTACCATTTGCAATCATAAAATTGTCTAATATCTTCATTTTTTCAACATACGTAGCTATTACCCTCGAAAACTAAAACTTTTGAAATAGGAAAAGAGCCTTTTAATCACATTCTTTACCATGTGCAATCATAAAATAGTCTAATATCTTCATTTTTTCCACAGACGTAGCTATTACCCTCGAAAACTAAAACTTTTGAAATAGGAAAAGAGCCTTTAATCACATTCTTTACCATGTGCAATCATAAAATAGTCTAATATCTTCATTTTTTCAACATACGTAGCTATTACCCTCGAAAACTAAAACTTTTGAAATAGGAAAAGAGCCTTTAATCACATTCTTTTTCCATTTGCAATCATAAAATAGTCTAAATCTTCATTTTTTCAACATACCTAGCTATTACCCTCGAAAACTAAAACTTTTGAAATAGGAAAAGAGCCTTTAATCACATTCTTTACCATGTGCAATCATAAAATTGTCTAATATCTTCATTTTTTCAACATACGTAGCTATTACCCTCGAAAACTAAAACTTTTGAAATAGGAAAAGAGCCTTTAATCACATTCTTTACCATTTGCAATCATAAAATAGTCTAATATCTTCATTTTTTCAACATACGTAGCTATTACCCTCGAAAACTAAAACTTTTGAAATAGGAAAAGAGCCTTTAATCACATTCTTTACCATGTGCAATCATAAAATAGTCTAATATCTTCATTTTTTCCACAGACAAGCTATTACCCTCGAAAACTAAAACTTTTGAAATAGGAAAAGAGCCTTTAATCACATTCTTTACCATGTGCAATCATAAAATAGTCTAATATCTTCATTTTTTCAACATACGTAGCTATTACCCTCGAAAACTAAAACTTTTGAAATAGGAAAAGAGCCTTTAATCACATTCTTTACCATGTGCAATCATAAAATAGTCTAATATCTTCATTTTTTCAACATACGTAGCTATTACCCTCGAAAACTAAAACTTTTGACATAGGAAAAGAGCCTTTAATCACATTCTTTACCATGTTGCAATCATAAAATAGTCTAATATCTTCATTTTTTCAACATACGTAGCTATTACCCTCGAAAACTAAAACTTTTGAAATAGGAAAAGAGCCTTTAATCACATTCTTTACCATTTGCAATCATAAAATAGTCTAATATCTTCATTTTTTCAACATACGTAGCTATTACCCTCGAAAACTAAAACTTTTGAAATAGGAAAAGAGCCTTTAATCACATTCTTTACCATGTGCAATCATAAAATTGTCTAATATCTTCATTTTTTCCACAGACAAAGCTATTACCCTCGAAAACTAAAACTTTTGAAATAGGAAAAGAGCCTTTAATCACATTCTTTACCATTTGCAATCATAAAATAGTCTAATATCTTCATTTTTTCAACATACGTAGCTATTACCCTCGAAAACTAAAACTTTTGAAATAGGAAAAGAGCCTTTAATCACATTCTTTACCATGTGCAATCATAAAATAGTCTAATATCTTCATTTTTTCAACATACGTAGCTCTTACCCCCAAAAACTAAAACTTTGGAAATAGGAAAAGAGCCTTTAATCACATTCTTTACCATGTGCAATCATAAAATAGTCTAATATCTTCATTTTTTCAACATACGTAGCTATTACCCTCGAAAACTAAAACTTTTGAAAGGAAAAGAGCCTTTAATCACATTCTTTACCATGTTGCAATCATAAAATAGTCTAATATCTTCATTTTTCAACATACGTAGCTATTACCCTCGAAAACTAAAACTTTTGAAATAGGAAAAGAGCCTTTAATCACATTCTTTACCATGTGCAATCATAAAATAGTCTAATATCTTCATTTTTTCAACATACGTAGCTATTACCCTCGAAAACTAAAACTTTTGAAATAGGAAAAGAGCCTTTAATCACATTCTTTACCATGTGCAATCATAAAATTGTCTAATATCTTCATTTTTTCAACATACGTAGCTATTACCCTCGAAAACTAAAACTTTTGAAAAAGGAAAAGAGCCTTTAATCACATTCTTTACCATTTGCAATCATAAAATAGTCTAATATTTCATTTTTTCAACATACGTAGCTATTACCCTCGAAAACTAAAACTTTTGAAATAGGAAAAGAGCCTTTAATCACATTCTTTACCATGTGCAATCATAAAATTGTCTAATATCTTCATTTTTTCAACATACGTAGCTATTACCCTCGAAAACTAAAACTTTTGAAATAGGAAAAGAGCCTTTAATCACATTCTTTACCATTTGCAATCATAAAATTGTCTAATATCTTCATTTTTTCAACATACGTAGCTATTACCCTCGAAAACTAAAACTTTTGAAATAGGAAAAGAGCCTTTAATCACATTCTTTACCATGTGCAATCATAAAATTGTCTAATATCTTCATTTTTTCAACATACGTAGCTATTACCCTCGAAAACTAAAACTTTTGAAATAGGAAAAGAGCCTTTAATCACATTCTTTACCATTTGCAATCATAAAATAGTCTAATATCTTCATTTTTTCAACATACGTAGCTATTACCCTCGAAAACTAAAACTTTTGAAATAGGAAAAGAGCCTTTAATCACATTCTTTACCATGTGCAATCATAAAATTGTCTAATATCTTCATTTTTTCAACATACGTAGCTATTACCCTCGAAAACTAAAACTTTTGAAATAGGAAAAGAGCCTTTAATCACATTCTTTACCATGTGCAATCATAAAATAGTCTAATATCTTCATTTTTTCAACATAGTAGCTATTACCCTCGAAAACTAAAACTTTTGAAATAGGAAAAGAGCCTTTAATCACATTCTTTACCATGTGCAATCATAAAATAGTCTAATATCTTCATTTTTTCAACATACGTAGCTATTACCCTCGAAAACTAAAACTTTTGAAATAGGAAAAGAGCCTTTAATCACATTCTTTACCATGTGCAATCATAAAATAGTCTAATATCTTCATTTTTTCAACATACGTAGCTATTACCCTCGAAAACTAAAACTTTTGAAATAGGAAAAGAGCCTTTAATCACATTCTTTACCATGTGCAATCATAAAATAGTCTAATATCTTCATTTTTTCAACATACGTAGCTATTACCCTCGAAAACTAAAACTTTTGAAATAGGAAAAGAGCCTTTAATCACATTCTTTACCATTTGCAATTATAAAATAGTCTAATATCTTTATTTTTTCAACATACGTAGCTATTACCCTCGAAAACTAAAACTTTTGAAATAGGAAAAGAGCCTTTAATCACATTCTTTACCATGTGCAATCATAAAATAGTCTAATATCTTCATTTTTTCAACATACGTAGCTATTACCCTCGAAAACTAAAACTTTTGAAATAGGAAAAGAGCCTTTAATCACATTCTTTACCATGTGCAATCATAAAATAGTCTAATATCTTCATTTTTTCAACATACGTAGCTATTACCCTCGAAAACTAAAACTTTTGAAATAGGAAAAGAGCCTTTAATCACATTCTTTACCATGTGCAATCATAAAATTGTCTAATATCTTCATTTTTTCAACATACGTAGCTATTACCCTCGAAAACTAAAACTTTTGAAAAAGGAAAAGAGCCTTTAATCACATTCTTTCCCATTTGCAATCATAAAATAGTCTAATATCTTCATTTTTTCAACATACGTAGCTATTACCCTCGAAAACTAAAACTTTTGAAATAGGAAAAGAGCCTTTAATCACATTCTTTACCATGTGCAATCATAAAATTGTCTAATATCTTCATTTTTTCAACATACGTAGCTATTACCCTCGAAAACTAAAACTTTTGAAAAAGGAAAAGAGCCTTTAATCACATTCTTTACCATTTGCAATCATAAAATAGTCTAAATTCTTCATTTTTTCAACATACGTAGCTATTACCCTCGAAAACTAAAACTTTTGAAATAGGAAAAGAGCCTATAATCACATTCTTTACCATGTGCAACCATAAAATTGTCTAATATCTTCATTTTTTCCACAGACAAAGCTATTACCCTCGAAAACTAAGACTTTTGAAATAGGAAAAGAGCCTTTAATCACATTCTTTACCATGTGCAATCATAAAATATTCTAATATCTTCATTTTTTCAACATACGTAGCTATTACCCTCGAAAACTAAAACTTTTGAAATAGGAAAAGAGCCTTTAATCACATTCTTTACCATGTGCAATCATAAAATAGTCTAATATCTTCATTTTTTCAACATACGTAGCTATTACCCTCGAAAACTAAAACTTTTGACATAGGAAAAGAGCCTTTAATACATTCTTTACCATTGCAATCATAAAATAGTCTAATATCTTCATTTTTTCAACATACGTAGCTATTACCCTCGAAAACTAAAACTTTTGACATAGGAAAAGAGCCTTTAATCACATTCTTTACCATTTGCAATCATAAAATTGTCTAATATCTTCATTTTTTCAACATACGTAGCTATTACCCTCGAAAACTAAAACTTTTGAAATAGGAAAAGAGCCTTTAATCACATTCTTTACCATGTGCAATCATAAAATTGTCTAATATCTTCATTTTTTCAACATACGTAGCTATTACCCTCGAAAACTAAAACTTTTGAAATAGGAAAAGAGCCTTTAATCACATTCTTTACCATGTGCAATCATAAAATAGTCTAATATCTTCATTTTTTCAACATACGTAGCTATTACCCTCGAAAACTAAAACTTTTGAAATAGGAAAAGAGCCTTTAATCACATTCTTTACCATGTGCAATCATAAAATTAGTCTAATATCTTCATTTTTTCAACATACGTAGCTATTACCCTCGAAAACTAAAACTTTTGAAATAGGAAAAGAGCCTTTAATCACATTCTTTACCATGTGCAATCATAAAATTGTCTAATATCTTCATTTTTTCAACATACGTAGCTATTACCCTCGAAAACTAAAACTTTTGAAATAGGAAAAGAGCCTTTAATCACATTCTTTACCATGTGCAATCATAAAATTGTCTAATATCTTCATTTTTTCAACATACGTAGCTATTACCCTCGAAAACTAAAACTTTTGAAATAGGAAAAGAGCCTTTAATCACATTCTTTACCATGTGCAATCATAAAATTGTCTAATATCTTCATTTTTTCAACATACGTAGCTATTACCCTCGAAAACTAAAACTTTTGAAATAGGAAAAGAGCCTTTAATCACATTCTTTACCATTTGCAATCATAAAATAGTCTAATATCTTCATTTTTTCAACATACGTAGCTATTACCCTCGAAAACTAAAACTTTTGAAATAGGAAAAGAGCCTTTAATCACATTCTTTACCATGTGCAATCATAAAATTGTCTAATATCTTCATTTTTTCAACATACGTAGCTATTACCCTCGAAAACTAAAACTTTTGAATAGGAAAAGAGCCTTTAATCACATTCTTTACCATTTGCAATCATAAAATAGTCTAATATCTTCATTTTTTCAACATACGTAGCTATTACCCTCGAAAACTAAAACTTTTGAAATAGGAAAAGAGCCTTTCATTACATTCTTTACCATGTGCAACATAAAATTGTCTAATATCTTCATTTTTTCCACAGACAAAGCTATTACCCTCGAAAACTAAAACTTTTGAAATAGGAAAAGAGCCTTTAATCACATTCTTTACCATTTGCAATCATAAAATTGTCTAATATCTTCATTTTTTCACAGACATAGCTATTACCCTCGAAAACTAAAACTTTTGAAATAGGAAAAGAGCCTTTAATCACATTCTTTACCATGTGCAATCATAAAATAGTCTAATATCTTCTTTTTTCAACATACGTAGCTATTACCCTCGAAAACTAAAACTTTTGAAATAGGAAAAGAGCCTTTAATCACATTCTTTACCATTGCAATCATAAAATAGTCTAATATCTTCATTTTTTCAACATACGTAGCTATTACCCTCGAAAACTAAAACTTTTGATATAGGAAAAGAGCCTTTAATCACATTCTTTACCATTTGCATCATAAAATAGTCTAATATCTTCATTTTTTCAACATACGTAGCTATTACCCTCGAAAACTAAAACTTTTGAAATAGGAAAAGAGCCTTTAATCACATTCTTTACCATGTGCAATCATAAAATAGTCTAATATCTTCATTTTTTCAACATACGTAGCTATTACCCTCGAAAACTAAAACTTTTGAAATAGGAAAAGAGCCTTTAATCACATTCTTTACCATGTGCAATCATAAAATAGTCTAATATCTTCATTTTTTCAACATACGTAGCTATTACCCTCGAAAACTAAAACTTTTGAAATAGGAAAAGAGCCTTTAATCACATTCTTTACCATTGCAATCATAAAATAGTCTAATATCTTCATTTTTTCAACATACGTAGCTATTACCCTCGAAAACTAAAACTTTTGAATAGGAAAAGAGCCTTTAATCACATTCTTTACCATGTGCAATCATAAAATAGTCTAATATCTTCATTTTTTCAACATACGTAGCTATTACCCTCGAAAACTAAAACTTTTGAAATAGGAAAAGAGCCTTTAATCACATTCTTTACCATGTGCAATCATAAAATAGTCTAATATCTTCATTTTTTCAACATACGTAGCTATTACCCTCGAAAACTAAAACTTTTGAAATAGGAAAAGAGCCTTTAATCACATTCTTTACCATGTGCAATCATAAAATTGTCTAATATCTTCATTTTTTCAACATACGTAGCTATTACCCTCGAAAACTAAAACTTTTGAAATAGGAAAAGAGCCTTTAATCACATTCTTTACCATGTGCAATCATAAAATAGTCTAATATCTTCATTTTTTCCACAGACGTAGCTATTACCTCGAAAACTAAAACTTTTGAAATAGGAAAAGAGCCTTTAATCACATTCTTTACCATGTGCAATCATAAAATAGTCTAAGATCTTCATTTTTTCAACATACGTAGCTATTACCCGAAAACTAAAACTTTTGAAATAGGAAAAGAGCCTTTAATCACATTCTTTACCATGTGCAATCATAAAATAGTCTAATATCTTCATTTTTTCAACATACGTAGCTATTACCCTCGAAAACTAAAACTTTTGACATAGGAAAAGAGCCTTTAATCACATTCTTTACCATGTGCAATCATAAAATTGTCTAATATCTTCATTTTTTCAACATACGTAGCTATTACCCTCGAAAACTAAAACTTTTGAAATAGGAAAAGAGTCTTTAATCACATTCTTTAACATGTGCAATCATAAAATTGTCTAATATCTTCATTTTTTCCACAGACAAAGCTATTACCCTCGAAAACTAAAACTTTTGAAATAGGAAAAGAGCCTTTAATCACATTCTTTACCATTTGCAATCATAAAATAGTCTAATATCTTCATTTTTTCAACATTAGTAGCTATTACCCTCGAAAACTAAAACTTTTGAAATAGGAAAAGAGCCTTTAATCACATTCTTTACCATGTGCAATCATAAAATAGTCTAATATCTTCCTTTTTTCAACATACGTTGCTCTTACCCCCAAAAACTAAAACTTTGGAAATAGGAAAAGAGCCTTTAATCACATTCTTTACCATGTGCAATCATAAAATAGTCTAATATCTTCATTTTTTCAACATACGTAGCTATTACCCTCGAAAACTAAAACTTTTGAAATAGGAAAAGAGCCTTTAATCACATTCTTTACCATTTGCAATCATAAAATAGTCTAATATCTTCATTTTTTCAACATACGTAGCTATTACCCTCGAAAACTAAAACTTTTGAAATTGGAAAAGAGCCTTTAATCACATTCTTTACCATGTGCAATCATAAAATAGTCTAAGATCTTCATTTTTTCAACATACGTAGCTCTTACCCCATAAACTAAAACTTTGGAAATAGGAAAAGAGCCTTTAATCACATTCTTTACCATGTGCAATCATAAAATAGTCTAATATCTTCATTTTTTCAACATACGTAGCTATTACCCTCGAAAACTAAAACTTTTGACATAGGAAAAGAGCCTTTAATCACATTCTTTACCATGTGCAATCATAAAATAGTCTAATATCTTCATTTTTTCAACATACGTAGCTATTACCCTCGAAAACTAAAACTTTTGACATAGGAAAAGAGCCTTTAATCACATTCTTTACCATGTGCAATCATAAAATAGTCTAATATCTTCATTTTTTCAACATACGTAGCTATTACCCTCGAAAACTAAAACTGCTGAAATAGGAAAAGAGCCTTTAATCACATTCTTTACCATGTGCAATCAAAAAATAGTCTAATATCTTCATTTTTTCCACAGACATAGCTATTACCCCCGAAAACTAAAACTTTTGAAATAGGAAAAGAGCCTTTAATCACATTCTTTACCATGTGCAATCATAAAATAGTCTAATATCTTCATTTTTTCAACAGACGTAGCTATTACCCTCGAAAACGAAAACTTTTGAAATAGGAAAAGAGCCTTTGATCACATTCTTTACCATGTGCAATCATAAAATTGTCTAATATCTTCATTTTTTCCACAGACAAAGCTATTACCCTCGAAAACTAAAACTTTTGAAATAGGAAAAGAGCCTTTAATCACATTCTTTACCATTTGCAATCATAAAATAGTCTAATATCTTCATTTTTTCAACATACGTAGCTATTACCCTCGAAAACTAAAACTTTTGAAATAGGAAAAGAGCCTTTAATCACATTCTTTACCATGTGCAATCATAAAATAGTCTAATATCTTCCTTTTTTCAATATACGTAGCTCTTACCCCCAAAAACTAAAACTTTGGAAATAGGAAAAGAGCCTTTAATCACATCCTTTACCATGTGCAATCATAAAATTGTCTAATATCTTCATTTTTTCAACAGACGTAGCTATTACCCTCGAAAACTAAAACTTTTGAAATAGGAAAAGAGTCTTTAACACATTCTTTAAAATGTGCAATCATAAAATAGTCTAATATCTTCATTTTTTCCACAGACAAAGCTATTACCCTCGAAAACTAAAACTTTTGAAATAGGAAAAGAGCCTTTAATCACATTCTTTACCATTTGCAATCATAAAATAGTCTAATATCTTCATTTTTTCAACATTAGTAGCTATTACCCTCGAAAACTAAAACTTTTGAAATAGGAAAAGAGCCTTTAATCACATTCTTTACCATGTGCAATCATAAAATAGTCTAATATCTTCCTTTTTTCAACATACGTAGCTCTTACCCCCAAAAACTAAAACTTTGGAAATAGGAAAAGAGCCTTTAATCACATTCTTTACCATGTGCAATCATAAAATAGTCTAATATCTTCATTTTTTCAACATACGTAGCTATTACCCTCGAAAACTAAAACTTTTGAAATAGGAAAAGAGCCTTTAATCACATTCTTTACCATTTGCAATCATAAAATAGTCTAATATCTTCATTTTTTCAACATACGTAGCTATTACCCTCGAAAACTAAAACTTTTGAAATTGGAAAAGAGCCTTTAATCACATTCTTTACCATGTGCAATCATAAAATAGTCTAAGATCTTCATTTTTTCAACATACGTAGCTCTTACCCCATAAACTAAAACTTTGGAAATAGGAAAAGAGCCTTTAATCACATTCTTTACCATGTGCAATCATAAAATAGTCTAATATCTTCATTTTTTCAACATACGTAGCTATTACCCTCGAAAACTAAAACTTTTGACATAGGAAAAGAGCCTTTAATCACATTCTTTACCATGTGCAATCATAAAATTGTCTAATATCTTCATTTTTTCAACATACGTAGCTATTACCCTCGAAAACTAAAACTTTTGAAATAGGAAAAGAGCCTTTAATCACATTCTTTACCATGTGCAATCATAAAATAGTCTAATATCTTCATTTTTTCAACATACGTAGCTATTACCCTCGAAAACTAAAACTGCTGAAATAGGAAAAGAGCCTTTAATCACATTCTTTACCATGTGCAATCAAAAAATAGTCTAATATCTTCATTTTTTTCCACAGACATAGCTATTACCCCCGAAAACTAAAACTTTTGAAATAGGAAAAGAGCCTTTAATCACATTCTTTACCATGTGCAATCATAAAATAGTCTAATATCTTCATTTTTTCAACAGACGTAGCTATTACCCTCGAAAACGAAAACTTTTGAAATAGGAAAAGAGCCTTTGATCACATTCTTTACCATGTGCAATCATAAAATTGTCTAATATCTTCATTTTTTCCACAGACAAAGCTATTACCCTCGAAAACTAAAACTTTTGAAATAGGAAAAGAGCCTTTAATCACATTCTTTACCATTTGCAATCATAAAATAGTCTAATATCTTCATTTTTTCAACATACGTAGCTATTACCCTCGAAAACTAAAACTTTTGAAATAGGAAAAGAGCCTTTAATCACATTCTTTACCATGTGCAATCATAAAATAGTCTAATATCTTCCTTTTTTCAATATACGTAGCTCTTACCCCCAAAAACTAAAACTTTGGAAATAGGAAAAGAGCCTTTAATCACATCCTTTACCATGTGCAATCATAAAATTGTCTAATATCTTCATTTTTTCCACAGACAAAGCTATTACCCTCGAAAACTAAAACTTTTGAAATAGGAAAAGAGCCTTTAATCACATTCTTTACCATTTGCAATCATAAAATAGTCTAATATCTTCATTTTTTCAACATACGTAGCTATTACCCTCGAAAACTAAAACTTTTGAAATAGGAAAAGAGCCTTTAATCACATTCTTTACCATGTGCAATCATAAAATGGTCTAATATCTTCCTTTTTTCAACATACGTAGCTCTTACCCGCAAAAAAAAAAATTGGAAATAGGAATAGAGCCTTTAATCACATTCTGTACGATATGCAATCATAAAATAGTCTAATATCTTCATTTTTTCAACATACGTAGCTATTACCCTCGATAACTAAAACTTTTGAAATAGGAAAAGAGCCTTTAATCACATTCTTTACCTTGTGCAATCATAAAATTGTCTAATATCTTCATTTTTTCCACAGACAAAGCTATTACCCTCGAAAACTAAAACTTTTGAAATAGGAAAAGAGCCTTTACCATTTCTTTACCATTTGCAATCATAAAATAGTCTAATATCTTCATTTTTTCAACATACGTAGCTATTACCCTCGAAAACGAAAACTTTTGAAATAGGAAAAGAGCCTTGAATCACATTCTTTACCATTTGCAATCATAAAATAGTCTAATATCTTCATTTTTTCAACATACGTAGCTATTACCCTCGATAACTAAAACTTTTGAAATAGGAAAAGAGCCTTTAATCACATTCTTTACCTTGTGCAATCATAAAATTGTCTAATATCTTCATTTTTTCCACAGACAAAGCTATTACCCTCGAAAACTAAAACTTTTGAAATAGGAAAAGAGCCTTTAATCACATTCTTTACCATTTGCAATCATAAAATAGTCTAATATCTTCATTTTTTCAACATACGTAGCTATTACCATCGAAAACTAAAACTTTTGAAATAGGAAAAGAACCTTTAATCACATTCTTTACCATGTGCAATCATAAAATAGTCTAAGATCTTCATTTTTTCAACATACGTAGCTCTTACCCCAAAAACTAAAACTTTGGAAATAGCAAAAGAGCCTTTAATCACATTCTTTACCATGTGCAATCATAAAATAGTCTAATATCGTCATTTTTTCAACATACGTAGCTATTACCCTCGAAAACTAAAACTTTTGACATAGGAAAAGAGCCTTTAATCACATTCTTTACCATGTGCAATCATAAAATTGGCTAATATCTTCATTTTTCAACATACGTAGCTATTACCCTCGAAAACTAAAACTTTTGAAATAGGAAAAGAGCCTTTAATCACATTCTTTACCATGTGCAATCATAAAATAGTCTAATATCTTCATTTTTTCAATATACGTAGCTATTACCCTCGAAAACTAAAACTGTTGAAATAAGAAAAGAGCCTTTAATCACATTCTTTACCATGTGCAATCATAAAATAGTCAAATATCTTCATTTTTTCACAGACATAGCTATTACCCTCGAAAACTAAAACTTTTGAAATAGGAAAAGAGCCTTTAATCACATTATTTACCATGTGCAATCATAAAATAGTCTAATATCTTCATTTTTTCAACATACGTAGCTATTACCCTCGAAAACTAAAACTTTTGACATAGGAAAAGAGCCTTTAATCACATTCTTTACCATGTGCAATCATAAAATTGTCTAATATCTTCATTTTTTCAACATACGTAGCTATTACCCTCGAAAACTAAAACTTTTGAAATAGGAAAAGAGCCTTTAATCACATTCTTTACCATGTGCAATCATAAAATAGTCTAATATTTTCATTTTTTCAACATACGTAGCTATTACCCTCGATAAACTAAAACTTTTGAAATAGGAAAAGAGCCTTTAATCACATTCTTTACCTTGTGCAATCATAAAATTGTCTAATATCTTCATTTTTTCAACATACGTAGCTATTACCCTCGAAAACTAAAACTTTTGAAATAGGAAAAGAGCCTTTAATCACATTCTTTACCATTTGCAATCATAAAATAGTCTAATATCTTCATTTTTTCAACATACGTAGCTATTACCCTCGAAAACTAAAACTTTTGAAATAGGAAAAGAGCCTTTAATCACATTCTTTACCATGTGCAATCATAAAATAGTCTAATATCTTCATTTTTTCAACATACGTAGCTATTACCCCAAAACTAAAACTTTTGAAATAGGAAAAGAGCCTTTAATCACATTCTTTACCATGTGCAATCATAAAATAGTCTAATATCTTCATTTTTTCAACATACGTAGCTATTACCCTCCAAAACTAAAACTTTTGAAATAGGAAAAGAGCCTTTAATCACATTCTTTACCATGTGCAATCATAAAATTGGCTAATATCTTCATTTTTTCAACATACGTAGCTATTACCCTCGAAAACTAAAACTTTTGAAATAGGAAAAGAGCCTTTAATCACATTCTTTACCATGTGCAATCATAAAATTGTCTAATATCTTCATTTTTTCATATACGTAGCTATTACCCTCGAAAACTAAAACTTTTGAAATAGGAAAAGAGCCTTTAATCACATTCTTTACCATGTGCAATCATAAAATAGTCTAATATCTTCATTTTTTCAACATACGTAGCTATTACCCTCGAAAACTAAAACTTTTGAAATAGGAAAAGAGCCTTTAATCACATTCTTTACCATGTGCAATCATAAAATAGTCTAATATCTTCATTTTTTCAACATACGTAGCTATTACCCTCGAAAACTAAAACTTTTGAAATAGGAAAAGAGCCTTTAATCACATTCTTTACCATGTGCAATCATAAAATTGTCTAATATCTTCATTTTTTCAACATACGTAGCTATTACCCTCGAAAACTAAAACTTTTGAAATAGGAAAAGAGCCTTTAATCACATTCTTTACCATGTGCAATCATAAAATAGTCTAATATCTTCATTTTTTCAACATACGTAGCTATTACCCTCGAAAACTAAAACTTTTGAAATAGGAAAAGAGCCTTTAATCACATCCTTTACCATTTGCAATCATAAAATTGTCTAATATCTTCATTTTTTCAACATTCGTAGCTATTACCCTCACAACTAAAACTTTTGAAATAGGAAAAGAGCCTTTAATCACATTCTTTACCATTTGCAATCATAAAATTGTCTAATATCTTCATTTTTTCAACATACGTAGCTATTACCCTCGAAAACTAAAACTGTTGAAATAGGAAAAGAGCCTTTAATCACATTCTTTACCATGTGCAATCATAAAATAGTCTAATATCTTCCTTTTTTCAATATACGTAGCTCTTACCCCCAAAAACTAAAACTTTGGAAATAGGAAAAGAGCCTTTAATCACATCCTTTACCATGTGCAATCATAAAATTGTCTAATATCTTCATTTTTTCCACAGACAAAGCTATTACCCTCGAAAACTAAAACTTTTGAAATAGGAAAAGAGCCTTTAATCACATTCTTTACCATTTGCAATCATAAAATAGTCTAATATCTTCATTTTTTCAACATACGTAGCTATTACCCTCGAAAACTAAAACTTTTGAAATAGGAAAAGAGCCTTTAATCACATCTTTACCATGTGCAATCATAAAATGGTCTAATATCTTCCTTTTTTCAACATACGTAGCTCTTACCCGCAAAAAAAAAATTGGAAATAGGAATAGAGCCTTTAATCACATTCTGTACGATATGCAATCATAAAATAGTCTAATATCTTCATTTTTTCAACATACGTAGCTATTACCCTCGATAACTAAAACTTTTGAAATAGGAAAAGAGCCTTTAATCACATTCTTTACCTTGTGCAATCATAAAATTGTCTAATATCTTCATTTTTTCCACAGACAAAGCTATTACCCTGGAAAACTAAAACTTTTGAAATAGGAAAAGAGCCTTTAATCACATTCTTTACCATTTGCAATCATAAAATAGTCTAATATCTTCATTTTTTCAACATACGTAGCTATTACCCTCGAAAACGAAAACTTTTGAAATAGGAAAAGAGCCTTGAATCACATTCTTTACCATTTGCAATCATAAAATAGTCTAATATCTTCATTTTTTCAACATACGTAGCTATTACCCTCGAAAACTAAAACTTTTGAAATAGGAAAAGAGCCTTTAATCACATTCTTTACCTTGTGCAATCATAAAATTGTCTTATATCTTCATTTTTTCCACAGACAAAGCTATTACCCTCGAAAACTAAAACTTTTGAAATAGGAAAAGAGCCTTTAATCACATTCTTTACCATTTGCAATCATAAAATAGTCTAATATCTTCATTTTTTCAACATACGTAGCTATTACCCTCGAAAACTAAAACTTTTGAAATAGGAAAAGAGCCTTTAATCACATTCTTTACCATGTGCAATCATAAAATTGTCTAATATCTTCATTTTTTCAACATACGTAGCTATTACCCTCGAAAACTAAAACTTTTGAAATAGGAAAAGAGCCTTTAATCACATTCTTTACCATGTGCAATCATAAAATAGTCTAATATCTTCATTTTTTCAACATACGTAGCTATTACCCTCGAAAACTAAAACTTTTGAAATAGGAAAAGAGCCTTTAATCACATTCTTTACCATGTGCAATCATAAAATTGTCAATATCTTCATTTTTTCCACAGACATAGCTATTACCCTCGAAAACTAAAACTTTTGAAATAGGAAAAGAGCCTTTAATCACATTCTTTACCATGTGCAATCATAAAATAGTCTAATATCTTCATTTTTTCAACATACGTAGCTATTACCCTCGAAAACTAAAACTTTTGAAATAGGAAAAGAGCCTTTAATCACATTCTTTACCATGTGCAATCATAAAATAGTCTAATATCTTCATTTTTTCAACATACGTAGCTATTACCCTCGAAAACTAAAACTTTTGAATAGGAAAAGAGCCTTTAATCACATTCTTTACCATGTGCAATCATAAAATTGTCTAATATCTTCATTTTTTCAACATACGTAGCTATTACCCTCGAAAACTAAAACTTTTGAAATAGGAAAAGAGCCTTTAATCACATTCTTTACCATGTGCAATCATAAAATAGTCTAATATCTTCATTTTTTCCACAGACATAGCTATTACCCTCGAAAACTAAAACTTTTGAAATAGGAAAAGAGCCTTTAATCACATTCTTTACCATTTGCAATCATAAAATAGTCTAATATCTTCATTTTTTCAACATTCGTAGCTATTACCCTCGAAAACTAAAACTTTTGAAATAGGAAAAGAGCCTTTAATCACATTCTTTACCATGTGCAATCATAAAATAGTCTAATATCTTCATTTTTTCAACATACGTAGCTATTACCCTCGAAAACTAAAACTTTTGAAATAGGAAAAGAGCCTTTAATCACATTCTTTACCATGTGCAATCATAAAATAGTCTAATATCTTCATTTTTTCAACATACGTAGCTATTACCCTCGAAAACTAAAACTTTTGAAATAGGAAAAGAGCCTTTAATCACATTCTTTACCATTTGCAATCATAAAATAGTCTAATATCTTCATTTTTTCAACATACGTAGCTATTACCCTCGAAAACTAAAACTTTTGAAATAGGAAAAGAGCCTTTAATCACATTCTTTACCATTTGCAATCATAAAATTGTCTAATATCTTCATTTTTTCAACATACGTAGCTATTACCCTCAAAACTAAAACTTTTGAAATAGGAAAAGAGCCTTTAATCACATTCTTTACCATTTGCAATCATAAAATAGTCTAATATCTTCATTTTTTCAACATACGTAGCTATTACCCTCGAAAACTAAAACTTTTGAAATAGGAAAAGAGCCTTTAATCACATTCTTCACTATGTGCAATCATAAAATAGTCTAATATCTTCATTTTTTCCACAGACAAAGCTATTACCCTCGAAAACTAAAACTTTTGAAATAGGAAAAGAGCCTTTAATCACATTCTTTACCATTTGCAATCATAAAATAGTCTAATATCTTCATTTTTTCAACATACGTAGCTATTACCCTCGAAAACTAAAACTTTTGAAATAGGAAAAGAGCCTTTAATCACATTCTTTACCATTTGCAATCATAAAATTGTCTAATATCTTCATTTTTTCAACATACGTAGCTATTACCCTCGAAAACTAAAACTTTTGAAAAAGGAAAAGAGCCTTTAATCACATTCTTTACCATTTGCAATCATAAAATAGTCTAATATCTTCATTTTTTCAACATACGTAGCTATTACCCTCGAAAACTAAAACTTTTGAAATAGGAAAAGAGCCTTTAATCACATTCTTTACAATATGCAATCATAAAATAGTCTAATATCTTCATTTTTTCCACAGACATAGCTATTACCCTCGAAAACTAAAACTTTTGAAATAGGAAAAGAGCCTTTAATCACATTCTTTACCATTTGCAATCATAAAATAGTCTAATATCTTCATTTTTTCAACATACGTAGCTATTACCCTCGAAAACTAAACTTTTGAAATAGGAAAAGAGCCTTTAATCACATTCTTTACCATTTGCAATCATAAAATAGTCTAATATCTTCATTTTTTCAACATACGTAGCTATTACCCTCGAAAACTAAAACTTTTGAAATAGGAAAAGAGCCTTTAATCACATTCTTTACCATTTGCAATCATAAAATAGTCTAATATCTTCATTTTTTCAACATACGTAGCTATTACCCTCGAAAACTAAAACTTTTGAAATAGGAAAAGAGCCTTTAATCACATTCTTTACCATTTGCAATCATAAAATAGTCTAATATCTTCATTTTTTCAACATACGTAGCTATTACCCTCGAAAACTAAAACTTTTGAAATAGGAAAAGAGCCTTTAATCACATTCTTTACCATTTGCAATCATAAAATAGTCTAATATCTTCATTTTTTCAACATACGTAGCTATTACCCTCAAAAACTAAAACTTTCGAAATAGGAAAAGAGCCTTTAATCACATTCTTTACCATGTGCAATCATAAAATAGTCTAATATCTTCATTTTTTCAACATACGTAGCTATTACCCTCGAAAACTAAAACTTTTGAAATAGGAAAAGAGCCTTTAATCACATTCTTTACCATATGCAATCATAAAATAGTCTAATATCTTCATTTTTTCAACATACGTAGCTATTACCCTCGAAAACTAAAACTTTTGAAATAGGAAAAGAGCCTTTAATCACATTCTTTACCATTTGCAATCATAAAATAGTCTAATATCTTCATTTTTTCAACATACGTAGCTATTACCCTCGAAAACTAAAACTTTTGAAATAGGAAAAGAGCCTTTAATCACATTCTTTACCATTGCAATCATAAAATTGTCTAATATCTTCATTTTTTCAACATACGTAGCTATTACCCTCGAAAACTAAAACTTTTGAAATAGGAAAAGAGCCTTTAATCACATTCTTTACCATTTGCAATCATAAAATAGTCTAATATCTTCATTTTTTCAACATACGTAGCTATTAACCTCGAAAACTAAAACTTTTGAAATAGGAAAAGAGCCTTTAATCACATTCTTTACCATGTGCAATCATAAAATAGTCTAATATCTTCATTTTTTCAACATACGTAGCTATTACCCTAGAAAACTAAAACTTTTGAAATAGGAAAAGAGCCTTTAATCACATTCTTTACCATTGCAATCATAAAATAGTCTAATATCTTCATTTTTTCAACATACGTAGCTATTACCCTCGAAAACTAAAACTTTTGAAAAAGGAAATGAGCCTTTAATCACATTCTTTACCATTGCAATCATAAAATTGTCTAATATCTTCATTTTTTCAACATACGTAGCTATTACCCTCGAAAACTAAAACTTTTGAATAGGAAAAGAGCCTTTAATCACATTCTTTACCATGTACAATCATAAAATAGTCTAATATCTTCATTTTTTCAACATACGTAGCTATTACCCTCGAAAACTAAAACTTTTGAAATAGGAAAAGAGCCTTTAATCACATTCTTTACCATGTGCAATCATAAAATAGTCTAATATCTTCATTTTTTCAACATACGTAGCTATTACCCTCGAAAACTAAAACTTTTGAAATAGGAAAAGAGCCTTTAATCACATTCTTTACCATTTGCAATCATAAAATAGTCTAATATCTTCATTTTTTCAACATACGTAGCTATTACCCTCCAAAAACTAAACTTTGGAAATAGGAAAAGAGCCTTTAATCACATTCTTTACCATTTGCAATCATAAAATAGTCTAATATCTTCATTTTTTCAACATACGTAGCTATTACCCTCGAAAACTAAAACTTTTGACATAGGAAAAGAGCCTTTAATCACATTCTTTACCATGTACAATCATAAAATAGTCTAATATCTTCATTTTTTCAACATACGTAGCTATTACCCTCGAAAACGAAAACTTTTGAAATAGGAAAAGAGCCTTTAATCACATTCTTTACCATTTGCAATCATAAAATAGTCTAATATCTTCATTTTTTCAACATACGTAGCTATTACCCTCGAAAACTAAAACTTTTGAAATAGGAAAAGAGCCTTTAATCACATTCTTTACCTTGTGCAATCATAAAATTGTCTAATATCTTCATTTTTTCCACAGAAAAAGCTATTACCCTCGAAAACTAAAACTTTTGAAATAGGAAAAGAGCCTTTAATCACATTCTTTACCATGTGCAATCATAAAATAGTCTAATATCTTCATTTTTTCAACATACGTAGCTATTACCCTCGAAAACTAAAACTTTTGAATAGGAAAAGAGCCTTTAATCACATTCTTTACCATGTGCAATCATAAAATAGTCTAATATCTTCATTTTTTCAACATACGTAGCTATTACCCTCGAAAACTAAAACTTTTGAAATAGGAAAAGAGCCTTTAATCACATTCTTTACCATGTGCAATCATAAAATAGTCTAATATCTTCATTTTTTCAACATACGTAGCTATTACCCTCGAAAACTAAAACTTTTGAAATAGGAAAAGAGCCTTTAATCACATTCTTTACCATGTGCAATCATAAAATTGTCTAATATCTTCATTTTTTCAACATACGTAGCTATTACCCTCGAAAACTAAAACTTTTGAAATAGGAAAAGAGCCTTTAATCACATTCTTTACCATGTGCAATCATAAAATAGTCTAATATCTTCATTTTTTCAACATACGTAGCTATTACCCTCGAAAACTAAAACTTTTGAAATAGGAAAAGAGCCTTTAATCACATTCTTTACCATGTGCAATCATAAAATAGTCTAATATCTTCATTTTTTCAACATACGTAGCTATTACCCTCGAAAACTAAAACTTTTGAAATAGGAAAAGAGCCTTTAATCACATTCTTTACCATTTGCAATCATAAAATAGTCTAATATCTTCATTTTTTCAACATTCGTAGCTATTACCCTCGAAAACTAAAACTTTTGGAAATAGGAAAAGAGCCTTTAATCACATTCTTTACCATTTGCAATCATAAAATTGTCTAATATCTTCATTTTTTCAACATACGTAGCTATTACCCTCGAAAACTAAAACTTTTGAAATAGGAAAAGAGCCTTTAATCACATTCTTTACCATGTGCAATCATAAAATAGTCTAATATCTTCATTTTTTCAACATACGTAGCTATTACCCTCGAAAACTAAAACTTTGAAATAGGAAAAGAGCCTTTAATCACATTCTTTACCATGTGCAATCATAAAATAGTCTAATATCTTCATTTTTTCAACATACGTAGCTATTACCCTCGAAAACTAAAACTTTTGAAATAGGAAAAGAGCCTTTAATCACATTCTTTACCATGTGCAATCATAAAAATTGTCTAATATCTTCATTTTTTCCACAGACAAAGCTATTACCCTCGAAATCTAAAACTTTTGAAATAGGAAAAGAGCCTTTAATCACATTCTTTACCATGTGCAATCATAAAATTGTCTAATATCTTCATTTTTTCCACAGACAAAGCTATTACCCTCGAAAACTAAAACTTTTGAAATAGGAAAAGAGCCTTTAATCACATTCTTTACCATTTGCAATCATAAAATACTCTAATATCTTCATTTTTTCAACATACGTAGCTATTACCCTCGAAAACTAAAACTTTTGAAATAGGAAAAGAGCTTTTAATCAAATTCTTTACCGTTTGCAATCATAAAATAGTCTAATATCTTCATTTTTTCAACATACGTAGCTCTTACCCTCAAAAAACTAAAACTTTGGAAATAGGAAAAGAGCCTTTAATCACATTCTTTACATGTGCAATCATAAAATTGTCTAATATCTTCATTTTTTCAACATACGTAGCTATTACCCTCGAAAACTAAAACTTTTGAAATAGGAAAAGAGCCTTTAATCACATTCTTTACCATGTACAATCATAAAATTGTCTAATATCTTCATTTTTTCAACATACGTAGCTATTACCCTCGAAAACAAAAACTTTTGAAATAGGAAAAGAGCCTTTAATCACATTCTTTACCATTTGCAATCATAAAATAGTCTAATATCTTCATTTTTTCAACATACGTAGCTATTACCCTCGAAAACTAAAACTTTTGAAATAGGAAAAGAGCCTTTAATCACATTCTTTACCTTGTGCAATCATAAAATTGTCTAATATCTTCATTTTTCCCACAGAAAAAGCTATTACCCTCGAAAACTAAAACTTTGAAATAGGAAAAGAGCCTTTAATCACATTCTTTACCATGTTGCAATCATAAAATAGTCTAATATCTTCATTTTTTCAACATACGTAGCTATTACCCTCGAAAACTAAAACTTTTGAAATAGGAAAAGAGCCTTTAATCACATTCTTTACCATGTACAATCATAAAATAGTCTAATATCTTCATTTTTTCAACATACGTAGCTATTACCCTCGAAAAAACTAAAACTTTTGAAATAGGAAAAGAGCCTTTAATCACATTCTTTACCATTGCAATCATAAAATAGTCTAATATCTTCATTTTTTCAACATACGTAGCTATTACCCTCGAAAACTAAAACTTTTGAAATAGGAAAAGAGCCTTTAATCACATTCTTTACCATGTGCAATCATAAAATTGTCTAATATCTTCATTTTTTCAACATACGTAGCTATTACCCTCGAAAACTAAAACTTTTAAAATAGGAAAAGAGCCTTTAATCACATTCTTTACCATTTGCAATCATAAAATTGTCTAATATCTTCATTATTTCAACATACGTAGCTATTACCCTCAAACTAAAACTTTTGAAATAGGAAAAGAGCCTTTAATCACATTCTTTACCATTTGCAATCATAAAATAGTCTAATATCTTCATTTTTTCAACATACGTAGCTATTACCCTCACAACTAAAACTTTTGGAAATAGGAAAAGAGCCTTTAATCACATTCTTTACCATGTTGCAATCATAAAATTGTCTAATATCTTCATTTTTTCAACATTCGTAGCTATTACCCTCGAAAACTAAAACTTTTGAAATAGGAAAAGAGCCTTTAATCACATTCTTTACCATTTGCAATCATAAAATAGTCTAATATCTTCATTTTTTCAACATACGTAGCTATTACCCTCGAAAACTAAAACTTTTGAAATAGGAAAAGAGCCTTTAATCACATTCTTTACCATTTGCAATCATAAAATTGTCTAATATCTTCATTTTTTCAACATACGTAGCTATTACCCTCGAAAACTAAAACTTTTGAAATAGGAAAAGAGCCTTTAATCAAATTCTTTACCATTTGCAATCATAAAATAGTCTAATATCTTCATTTTTTCAACATACGTAGCTATTACCCTCGAAAACTAAAACTTTTGAAATAGGAAAAGAGCCTTTAATCACATTCTTTACCATTTGCAATCATAAAATTGTCTAATATCTTCATTTTTTCCACAGACAAAGCTATTACCCTCGAAATCTAAAACTTTTGAAATAGGAAAAGAGCCTTTAATCACATTCTTTACCATTTGCAATCATAAAATAGTCTAATATCTTCATTTTTTCAACATACGTAGCTATTACCCTCGAAAACTAAAACTTTTGAAATAGGAAAAGAGCCTTTAATCAAATTCTTTACCATTTGCAATCATAAAATAGTCTAATATCTTCATTTTTTCAACATACGTAGCTATTACCCTCGAAAACTAAAACTTTTGAAATAGGAAAAGAGCCTTTAATCACATTCTTTACCATTGCAATCA
>NW_027064400.1:0-26471 GCF_032884065.1 Artemia franciscana
AGAATCAAACAGAAAGTTTGATTCTAGATTCAAATAGATTTGAATCTATTTATTGAATAGTGAAAAAGTCTTTTCTAAAATGACGTCTTGCATATGACTCATAGAAATAGTAGATAGACTAGCTAGAATCAAACTTTCACTGTTCTATCTACTATTGATTTTAGCTGGTCTAGAATCAATAGATTAGAATTCTAGAACCATATGCAAGACGTCACATACGAACTAGTGCTATTCTATTGATTCTATTAGAATCAAACAGAAAATTTTATTCTAGATTCAAATAGATTTGAATCTATTTATTGAATAGTGAAAAAGTCTTTTCTAAAATGACGTCTTGCATATGACTCATAGAAATAGTAGATAGACTAGCTAGAATCAATAGATTAGAATTCTAGAACCATATGCAAGAAGTCACATACGAACTAGTGCTATTCTATTGATTCTATTAGAATCAAACAGAAAGTTTGATTCTAGGTTCAAATAGATTTGAATCTATTTATTGAATAGTGAAAAAGTCTTTTCTAAAATGACGTCTTGCATATGACTCATAGAAATAGTAGATAGACTAGCTAGAATCAAACTTTCACTGTTCTGTCTACTATTGATTCTAGCTGGTCTAGAATCAATAGATTAGAATTCTAGAACCATATGCAAGACGTCACATACGAACTAGTGCTATTCTATTGATTCTATTAGAATCAAACAGAAAGTTTGATTCTAGATTCAAATAGATTTGAATCTATTTATTGAATAGTGAAAAAGTCTTTTCTAAAATGACGTCTTGCATACGACTCATAGAAATAGTAGATAGACTTGCTAGAATCAATAGATTAGAATTCTAGTACCATATGCAAGACGTCACATTCGAATTAGTGTTATTCTATTGATTCTATTAGAATCAAACAGAAAGTTTGATTCTAGATTCAAATAGATTTGAATCTATTTATTGAATAGTGAAAAAGTCTTTTCTAAAATGACGTCTTGCATATGACTCATAGAAATAGTAGATAGACTAGCTAGAATCAAACTTTTACTGTTCTATCTACTATTGATTCTAGCTGGTCTAGAATCAATAGATTAGAATTCTAGAACCATATGCAAGACGTCACATACGAACTAGTGCTATTCTATTGATTCTATTAGAATCAAACAGAAAGTTTGATTCTAGATTCAAATAGATTTGAATCTATTTATTGAATAGTGAAAAAGTCTTTTCTAAAGTGACGTCTTGCATATGACTCATAGAAATAGTAGATAGACTAGCTAGAATCAAACTTTCACTGTTCTATCTACTATTGATTCTAGCTGGTCTAGAATCAATAGATTAGAATTCTAGAACCATATACAAGACGTCACATGCGAACTAGTGCTATTCTATTGATTCTATTAGAATCAAACAGAAAGTTTGATTCTAGATTCAAATAGATTTGAATCTATTTATTGAATAGTGAAAAAGTCTTTTCTAAAATGACGTCTTGCATACGACTCATAGAAATAGTAGATAGACTAGCTAGAATCAATAGATTAGAATTCTAGAACCATATGCAAGACGTCACATTCGAACTAGTGTTATTCTATTGATTCTATTAGAATCAAACAGAAAGTTTGATTCTAGATTCAAATAGATTTGAATCTATTTATTGAATAGTGAAAAAGTCTTTTCTAAAATGACGTCTTGCATATGACTCATAGAAATAGTAGATAGACTAGCTAGAATCAAACTTTCACTGTTCTATCTACTATTGATTCTAGCTGGTCTAGAATCAATAGATTAGAATTCTAGAACCATATGCAAGACGTCACATACGAACTAGTGCTATTCTATTGATTCTATTAGAATCAAACAGAAAGTTTGATTCTAGATTCAAATAGATTTGAATCTATTTATTGAATAGTGAAAAAGTCTTTTCTAAAGTGACGTCTTGCATATGACTCATAGAAATAGTAGATAGACTAGCTAGAATCAATAGATTAGAATTCTAGATCCATATGTAAGACGTCACATACGAAATAGTGCTATTCTATTGATTCTATTAGAATCAAACAGAAAGTTTGATTCTAGATTCAAATAGATTTGAATCTATTTATTGAATAGTGAAAAAGTCTTTTCTAAAATGACGTCTTGCATATGACTCATAGAAATAGTAGATAGACTAGCTAGAATCAAACTTTCACTGTTCTATCTACTATTGATTTTAGCTGGTCTAGAATCAATAGATTAGAATTCTAGAACCATATGCAAGACGTCACATACGAACTAGTGCTATTCTATTGATTCTATTAGAATCAAACAGAAAGTTTTATTCTAGATTCAAATAGATTTGAATCTATTTATTGAATAGTGAAAAAGTGTTTTCTAAAATGACGTCTTGCATATGACTCATAGAAATAGTAGATAGACTAGCTAGAATCAATAGATTAGAATTCTAGAACCATATGCAAGACGTCAAATTCGAACTAGTGTTATTCTATTGATTCTATTAGAATCAAACAGAAAGTTTGATTCTAGATTCAAATAGATTTGAATCTATTTATTGAATAGTGAAAAAGTCTTTTCTAAAATGACGTCTTGCATATGACTCATAGAAATAGTAGATAGACTAGCTAGAATCAAACTTTCACTGTTCTATCTACTATTGATTCTAGCTGGTCTAGAATCAATAGATTAGAATTCTAGAACCATATGCAAGACGTCACATACGAACTAGTGCTATTCTATTGATTCTATTAGAATCAAACAGAAAGTTTGATTCTAGATTCAAATAGATTTGAATCTATTTATTGAATAGTGAAAAAGTCTTTTCTAAAATGACGTCTTGCATATGACTCATAGAAATAGTAGATAGACTAGCTAGAATCAATAGATTAGAATTCTAGAACCATATGCAAGACATCACATACGAACTAGTGCTATTCTATTGATTCTATTAGAATCAAACAGAAAGTTTGATTCTACATTCAAATAGATTTGAATCTATTTATTGAATAGTGAAAAAGTCTTTTCTAAATGACGTCTTGCATATGACTCATAGAAATAGTAGATAGACTAGCTAGAATCAAACTTTCACTGTTCTATCTACTATTGATTCTAGCTGGTCTAGAATCAATAGATTAGAATTCTAGAACCATATGCAAGACGTCACATACGAACTAGTGCTCTTCTATTGATTCTATTAGAATCAAACAGAAAGTTTGATTCTAGATTCAAATAGATTTGAATCTATTTATTGAATAGTGAAAAAGTCTTTTCTAAAATGACGTCTTGCATATGACTCATAGAAATAGTAGATAGACTAGCTAGAATCAATAGATTAGAATTCTAGAACCATATGCAAGACGTCACATACGAACTAGTGCTATTCTATTGATTCTATTAGAATCAAACAGAAAGTTTGATTCTAGATTCAAATAGATTTGAATCTATTTATTGAATAGTGAAAAAGTCTTTTCTAAAATGACGTCTTGCATACGACTCATAGAAATAGTAGATAGACTAGCTAGAATCAATAGATTAGAATTCTAGAACCATATGCAAGACGTCACATTCGAACTAGTGTTATTCTATTGATTCTATTAGAATCAAACAGAAAGTTTGATTCTAGATTCAAATAGATTTGAATCTATTTATTGAATAGTGAAAAAGTCTTTTCTAAAATGACGTCTTGCATATGACTCATAGAAATAGTAGATAGACTAGCTAGAATCAAACTTTCACTGTTCTATCTACTATTGATTCTAGCTGGTCTAGAATCAATAGATTAGAATTCTAGAACCATATGCAAGACGTCACATACGAACTAGTGCTATTCTTCTGATTCTATTAGAATAAAACAGAAAGTTTGATTCTAGATTCAAATAGATTTGAATCTATTTATTGAATAGTGAAAAAGTCTTTTCTAAAGTGACGTCTTGCATATGACTCATAGAAATAATAGATAGACTAGCTAGAATCAAACTTTCACTGTTCTATCTACTATTGATTCTAGCTGGTCTAGAATCAATAGATTAGAATTCTAGAACCATATGCAAGACGTCACATACGAACTAGTGCTATTCTATTGATTCTATTAGAATCAAACAGAAAGTTTGATTCTAGATTCAAATAGATTTGAATCTATTTATTGAATAGTGAAAAAGTCTTTTCTAAAAAGACGTCTTGCATATGACTCATAGAAATAGTAGATAGACTAGCTAGAATCAAACTTTCACTGTTTTGTCTACTATTGATTCTAGCTGGTCTAGAATCAATAGATTAGAATTCTAGAACCATATGCAAGACGTCACATACGAACTAGTGCTATTCTATTGATTCTATTAGAATCAAACAGAAAGTTTGATTCTAGATTCAAATAGATTTGAATCTATTTATTGAATAGTGAAAAAGTCTTTTCTAAAGTGACGTCTTGCATATGACTCACAGAAATAGTAGATAGACTAGCTAGAATCAAACTTTCACTGTTCTATCTACTATTGATTCTAGCTGGTCTAGAATCAATAGATTAGAATTCTAGAACCATATGCAAGACGTCACATACGAACTAGTGCTATTCTATTGATTCTATTAGAATCAAACAGAAAGTTTTATTCTAGATTCAAATAGATTTGAATCTATTTATTGAATAGTGAAAAAGTCTTTTCTAAAATGACGTCTTGCATATGACTCATAGAAATAGTAGATAGACTAGCTAGAATCAATAGATTAGAATTCTAGAACCATATGCAAGACGTCACATACGAAATAGTGCTATTCTATTGATTCTATTAGAATCAAACAGAAAGTTTGATTCTAGATTCAAATAGATTTGAATCTATTTATTGAATAGTGAAAAAGTCTTTTCTAAAGTGACGTCTTGCATATGACTCATAGAAATAATAGATAGACTAGCTAGAATCAAACTTTCACTGTTCTATCTACTATTGATTCTAGCTGGTCTAGAATCAATAGATTAGAATTCTAGAACCATATGCAAGACGTCACATACGAACTAGTGCTATTCTATTGATTCTATTAGAATCAAACAGAAAGTTTGATTCTAGATTCAAATAGATTTGAATCTATTTATTGAATAGTGAAAAAGTCTTTTCTAAAAAGACGTCTTGCATATGACTCATAGAAATAGTAGATAGACTAGCTAGAATCAAACTTTCACTGTTTTGTCTACTATTGATTCTAGCTGGTCTAGAATCAATAGATTAGAATTCTAGAACCATATGCAAGACGTCACATACGAACTAGTGCTATTCTATTGATTCTATTAGAATCAAACAGAAAGTTTGATTCTAGATTCAAATAGATTTGAATCTATTTATTGAATAGTGAAAAAGTCTTTTCTAAAGTGACGTCTTGCATATGACTCACAGAAATAGTAGATAGACTAGCTAGAATCAAACTTTCACTGTTCTATCTACTATTGATTCTAGCTGGTCTAGAATCAATAGATTAGAATTCTAGAACCATATGCAAGACGTCACATACGAACTAGTGCTATTCTATTGATTCTATTAGAATCAAACAGAAAGTTTTATTCTAGATTCAAATAGATTTGAATCTATTTATTGAATAGTGAAAAAGTCTTTTCTAAAATGACGTCTTGCATATGACTCATAGAAATAGTAGATAGACTAGCTAGAATCAATAGATTAGAATTCTAGAACCATATGCAAGACGTCACATACGAAATAGTGCTATTCTATTGATTCTATTAGAATCAAACAGAAAGTTTGATTCTAGATTCAAATAGATTTGAATCTATTTATTGAATAGTGAAAAAGTCTTTTCTAAAATGACGTCTTGCATATGACTCATAGAAATAGTAGATAGACTAGCTAGAATCAAACTTTCACTGTTCTATCTACTATTGATTTTAGCTGGTCTAGAATCAATAGATTAGAATTCTAGAACCATATGCAAGACGTCACATACGAACTAGTGCTATTCTATTGATTCTATTAGAATCAAACAGAAAGTTTTATTCTAGATTCAAATAGATTTGAATCTATTTATTGAATAGTGAAAAAGTCTTTTCTAAAATGACGTCTTGCATATGACTCATAGAAATAGTAGATAGACTAGCTAGAATCAATAGATTAGAATTCTAGAACCATATGCAAGACGTCACATACGAGCTAGTGCTATTCTATTGATTCTATTAGAATCAAACAGAAAGTTTGATTCTAGATTCAAATAGATTTGAATCTATTTATTGAATAGTGAAAAAGTCTTTTCTAAAATGACGTCTTGCATATGACTCATAGAAATAGTAGATAGACTAGCTAGAATCAAACTTTCACTGTTCTGTCTACTATTGATTCTAGCTGGTCTAGAATCAATAGATTAGAATTCTAGAACCATATGCAAGACGTCACATACGAACTAGTGCTATTCTATTGATTCTATTAGAATCAAACAGAAAGTTTGATTCTAGATTCAAATAGATTTGAATCTATTTATTGAATAGTGAAAAAGTCTTTTCTAAAATGACGTCTTGCATACGACTCATAGAAATAGTAGATAGACTAGCTAGAATCAATAGATTAGAATTCTAGAACCATATGCAAGACGTCACATTCGAACTAGTGTTATTCTATTGATTCTATTAGAATCAAACAGAAAGTTTGATTCTAGATTCAAATAGATTTGAATCTATTTATTGAATAGTGAAAAAGTCTTTTCTAAAATGACGTCTTGCATATGATTCATAGAAATAGTAGATAGACTAGCTAGAATCAAACTTTCACTGTTCTATCTACTATTGATTCTAGCTGGTCTAGAATCAATAGATTAGAATTCTAGAACCATATGCAAGACGTCACATACGAACTAGTGCTATTCTATTGATTCTATTAGAATCAAACAGAAAGTTTGATTCTAGATTCAAATAGATTTGAATCTATTTATTGAATAGTGAAAAAGTCTTTTCTAAAGTGACGTCTTGCATATGACTCATAGAAATAGTAGATAGACTAGCTAGAATCAAACTTTCACTGTTCTATCTACTATTGATTCTAGCTGGTCTAGAATCAATAGATTAGAATTCTAGAACCATATGCAAGACGTCACATACGAACTAGTGCTATTCTATTGATTCTATTAGAATCAAACAGAAAGTTTGATTCTAGATTCAAATAGATTTGAATCTATTTATTGAATAGTGAAAAAGTCTTTTCTAAAATGACGTCTTGCATATGACTCATAGAAATAGTAGATAGACTAGCTAGAATCATTAGATTAGAATTCTAGAACCATATGCAAGACGTCACATACGAAATAGTGCTATTCTATTGATTCTATTAGAATCAAACAGAAAGTTTGATTCTAGATTCAAATAGATTTGAATCTATTTATTGAATAGTGAAAAAGTCTTTTCTAAAATGACGTCTTGCATATGACTCATAGAAATAGTAGATAGACTAGCTAGAATCAAACTTTCACTGTTCTATCTACTATTGATTTTAGCTGGTCTAGAATCAATAGATTAGAATTCTACAACCATATGCAAGACGTCACATACGAACTAGTGCTATTCTATTGATTCTATTAGAATCAAACAGAAAGTTTTATTCTAGATTCAAATAGATTTGAATCTATTTATTGAATAGTGAAAAAGTCTTTTCTAAAATGACGTCTTGCATATGACTCATAGAAATAGTAGATAGACTAGCTAGAATCAATAGATTAGAATTCTAGAACCATATGCAAGACGTCACATACGAACTAGTGCTATTCTATTGATTCTATTAGAATCAAACAGAAAGTTTGATTCTAGATTCAAATAGATTTGAATCTATTTATTGAATAGTGAAAAAGTCTTTTCTAAAATGACGTCTTGCATATGACTCATAGAAATAGTAGATAGACTAGATAGAATCAAACTTTCACTGTTCTATCTACTATTGATTCTAGCTGGTCTAGAATCAATAGATTAGAATTCAGGAACCATATGCAAGACGTCACATACGAACTAGTGCTATTCTATTGATTCTATTAGAATCAAACAGAAAGTTTGATTCTAGATTCAAATAGATTTGAATCTATTTATTGAATAGTGAAAAAGTCTTTTCTAAAATGACGTCTTGCATATGACTCATAGAAATAGTAGATAGACTAGCTAGAATCAATAGATTAGAATTCTAGAACCATATGCAAGACATCACATACGAACTAGTGCTATTCTATTGATTCTATTATAATCAAACAGAAAGTTTGATTCTAGATTCAAATAGATTTGAATCTATTTATTGAATAGTGAAAAAGTCTTTTCTAAAATGACGTCTTGCATATGACTCATAGAAATAGTAGATAGACTAGCTAGAATCAATAGATTAGAATTCTAGAACCATATGCAAGACGTCACATACGAACTAGTGCTATTCTTTTGATTCTATTAGAATCAAACAGAAAGTTTGATTCTAGATTCAAATAGATTTGAATCTATTTATTGAATAGTGAAAAAGTCTTTTCTAAAATGACGTCTTGCATATGACTCATAGAAATAGTAGATAGACTAGCTAGAATCAAACTTTCACTGTTCTATCTACTATTGATTCTAGCTGGTCTAGAATCAATAGATTAGAATTCTAGAACCATATGCAAGACGTCACATACGAACTAGTGCTATTCTATTGATTCTATTAGAATCAAACAGAAAGTTTGATTCTAGATTCGAATAGATTTGTATCTATTTATTGAATAGTGAAAAAGTCTTTTCTAAAATGACATCTTGCATATGACTCATAGAAATAGTAGATAGACTAGCTAGAATCAATAGATTAGAATTCTAGAACCATATGCAAGACGTCACATACGAACTAGTGCTATTCTATTGATTCTATTAGAATCAAACAGAAAGTTTGATTCTAGATTCAAATAGATTTGAATCTATTTATTGAATAGTGAAAAAGTCTTTTCTAAAATGACGTCTTGCATATGACTCATAGAAATAGTAGATAGACTAGCTAGAATCAAACTTTCACTGTTCTATCTACTATTGATTCTAGCTGGTCTAGAATCAATAGATTAGAATTCTAGAACCATATGCAAGACGTCACATACGAACTAGTGCTATTCTAATGATTCTATTAGAATCAAACAGAAAGTTTGATTCTAGATTCAAATAGATTTGAATCTATTTATTGAATAGTGAAAAAGTCTTTTCTAAAATGACGTCTTGCATATGACTCATAGAAATAGTAGATAGACTAGCTAGAATCAAACTTTCACTGTTCTATCTACTATTGATTCTAGCTGGTCTAGAATCAATAGATTAGAATTCTAGAACCATATGCAAGACGTCACATACGAACTAGTGCTATTCTATTGATTCTATTAGAATCAAACAGAAAGTTTGATTCTAAATTCAAATAGATTTGAATCTATTTATTGAATAGTGAAAAAGTCTTTTCTAAAATGACGTCTTGCATATGACTCATAGAAATAGTAGATAGACTAGCTAGAATCAATAGATTAGAATTCTAGAACCATATGAAAGACGTCACATACGAACTAGTGCTATTCTATTGATTCTATTAGAATCAAACAGAAAGTTTGATTCTAGATTCAAATAGATTTGAATCTATTTATTGAATAGTGAAAAAGTCTTTTCTAAAATGACGTCTTGCATATGACTCATAGAAATAGTAGATAGACTAGCTAGAATCAAACTTTCACTGTTCTATCTACTATTGATTCTAGCTGGTCTAGAATCAATAGATTAGAATTCTAGAACCATATGCAAGACGTCACATACGAACTAGTGCTATTCTATTGATTCTATTAGAATCAAACAGAAAGTTTGATTCTAGATTCAAAGAGATTTGAATCTATTTATTGAATAGTGAAAAAGTCTTTTCTAAAATGACGTCTTGCATATGACTCATAGAAATAGTAGATAGACTAGCTAGAATCAATAGATTAGAATTCTAGAACCATATGCAAGACGTCACATATGAACTAGTGCTATTCTACTGATTCTATTAGAATCAAACAGAAAGTTTGATTCTAGATTCAAATAGATTTGAATCTATTTATTGAATAGTGAAAAAGTCTTTTCTAAAATGACGTCTTGCATATGACTCATAGAAATAGTAGATAGACTAGCTAGAATCAAACTTTCACTGTTCTATCTACTATTGATTCTTGCTGGTCTAGAATCAATAGATTAGAATTGTAGAACCATATGCAAGACGTCACATACGAACTAGTGCTATTCTATTGATTCTACTAGAATCAAACAGAAAGTTTGATTCTAGATTCAAATAGATTTGAATCTATTTATTGAATAGTGAAAAAGTCTTTTCTAAAATGACGTCTTGCATATGACTCATAGAAATAGTAGATAGACTAGCTAGAATCAATAGATTAGAATTCTAGAACCATATGCAAGACGTCACATACGAACTAGTGCTATTCTTTTGATTCTGTTAGAATCAAACAGAAAGTTTGATTCTAGATTCAAATAGATTTGAATCTATTTATTGAATAGTGAAAAAGTCTTTTCTAAAATGACGTCTTGCATATGACTCATAGAAATAGTAGATAGACTAGCTAGAATCAAACTTTCACTGTTCTATCTACTATTGATTCTAGCTGGTCTAGAATCAATAGATTAGAATTCTAGAACCATATGCAAGACGTCACATACGAACTAGTGCTATTCTATTGATTCTATTAGAATCAAACAGAAAGTTTGATTCTAGATTCAAATAGATTTGAATCTATTTATTGAATAGTGAAAAAGTCTTTACTAAAATGACATCTTGCATATGACTCATAGAAATAGTAGATAGACTAGCTAGAATCAAACTTTCACTGTTCTATCTACTATTGATTCTAGCTTGTCTAGAATCAATAGATTAGAATTCTAGAACCATATGCAAGACGTCACATACGAACTAGTGCTATTGTATTGATTCTATTAGAATCAAACAGAAAGTTTGATTCTAGATTCAAATAGATTTGAATCTATTTATTGAATAGTGAAAAAGTCTTTTCTAAAATGACGTCTTGTATATGACTCATAGAAATAGTAGATAGACTAGCTAGAATCAAACTTTCACTGTTCTATCTACTATTGATTCTTGCTGGTCTAGAATCAATAGATTAGAATTCTAGAACCATATGCAAGACGTCACATACGAACTAGTGCTATTCTATTGATTCTATTAGAATCAAACAGAAAGTTTGATTCTAGATTCAAATAGATTTGAATCTATTTATTGAATAGTGAAAAAGTCTTTTCTAAAATGACGTCTTGCATATGACTCATAGAAATAGTAGATAGACTAGCTAGAATCAATAGATTAGAATTCTAGAACCATATGCAAGACGTCACATACGAACTAGTGCTATTCTTTTGATTCTATTAGAATCAAACAGAAAGTTTGATTCTAGATTCAAATAGATTTGAATCGATTTATTGAATAGTGAAAAAGTCTTTTCTAAAATGACGTCTTGCATATGACTCATAGAAATAGTAGATAGACTAGCTAGAATCAAACTTTCACTGTTCTATCTACTATTGATTCTAGCTGGTCTAGAATCAATAGATTAGAATTCTAGAACCATATGCAAGACGTCACATACGAACTAGTGCTATTCTATTGATTCTATTAGAATCAAACAGAAAGTTTGATTCTAGATTCAAATAGATTTGAATCTATTTATTGAATAGTGAAAAAGTCTTTTCTAAAATGACGTCTTGCATATGACTCATAGAAATAGTAGATAGACTAGCTAGAATCAAACTTTCACTGTTCTATCTACTATTGATTCTAGCTGGTCTAGAATCAATAGATTAGAATTCTAGAACCATATGCAAGACGTCACATACGAACTAGTGCTATTCTATTGATTCTATTAGAATCAAACAGAAAGTTTGATTCTAGATTCAAAGAGATTTGAATCTATTTATTGAATAGTGAAAAAGTCTTTTCTAAAATGATGTCTTGCATATGACTCATAGAAAAAGTAGATAGACTAGCTAGAGTCAATAGATTAGAATTCTAGAACCATATGCAAGACGTCACAAACGAACTAGTGCTATTGTATTGATTCTATTAGAATCAAACAGAAAGTTTGATTCTAGATTCAAATAGATTTGAATCTATTTATTGAATAGTGAAAAAGTCTTTTCTAAAATGACGTCTTGCATATGACTCATAGAAATAGTAGATAGACTAGCTAGAATCAAACTTTCACTGTTCTATCTACTATTGATTCTTGCTGGTCTAGAATCAATAGATTAGAATTCTAGAACCATATGCAAGACGTCACATACGAACTAGTGCTATTCTATTGATTCTATTAGAATCAAACAGAAAGTTTGATTCTAGATTCAAATAGATTTGAATCTATTTATTGAATAGTGAAAAAGTCTTTTCTAAAATGACGTCTTGCATATGACTCATAGAAATAGTAGATAGACTAGCTAGAATCAATAGATTAGAATTCTAGAACCATATGCAAGACGTCACATACGAACTAGTGCTATTCTTTTGATTCTATTAGAATCAAACAGAAAGTTTGATTCTAGATTCAAATAGATTTGAATCGATTTATTGAATAGTGAAAAAGTCTTTTCTAAAATGACATCTTGCATATGACTCATAGAAATAGTAGATAGACTAGCTAGAATCAAACTTTCACTGTTCTATCTACTATTGATTCTAGCTGGTCTAGAATCAATAGATTAGAATTCTAGAACCATATGCAAGACGTCACATACGAACTAGTGCTATTCTATTGATTCTATTAGAATCAAACAGAAAGTTTGATTCTAGATTCAAATAGATTTGAATCTATTTATTGAATAGTGAAAAAGTCTTTTCTAAAATGACATCTTGCATATGACTCATAGAAATAGTAGATAGACTAGCTAGAATCAATAGATTAGAATTCTAGAACCATATGCAAGACGTCACATACGAACTAGTGCTATTCTATTGATTCTATTAGAATCAAACAGAAAGTTTGATTCTAGATTCAAATAGATTTGAATCTATTTATTGAATAGTGAAAAAGTCTTTTCTAAAATGACGTCTTGCATATGACTCATAGAAATAGTAGATAGACTAGCTAGAATCAAACTTTCACTGTTCTATCTACTATTGATTCTAGCTGGTCTAGAATCAATAGATTAGAATTCTAGAACCATATGCAAGACGTCACATACGAACTAGTGCTATTCTATTGATTCTATTAGAATCAAACAGAAAGTTTGATCCTAGATTCAAATAGATTTGAATCTATTTATTGAATAGTGAAAAAGTCTTTTCTAAAATGATGTCTTGCATATGACTCATATAAATAGTAGATAGAATAGCTAGAATCAATAGAAGAGAATTCTAGAACCATATGCAAGACGTCACATACGAACTAGTGCTATTCTATTGATTCTATTAGAATCAAACAGAAAGTTTGATTCTAGATTCAAATAGATTTGAATCTATTTATTGAATAGTGAAAAAGTCTTTTCTAAAATGACGTCTTGCATATGACTCATAGAAATAGTAGATAGACTAGCTAGAATCAAACTTTCATTGTTCTATCTACTATTGATTCTAGCTGGTCTAGAATCAATAGATTAGAATTCTAGAACCATATGCAAGACGTCACATACGAACTAGTGCTATTCTATTGATTCTATTAGAATCAAACAGAAAGTTTGATTCTAGATTCAAATAGATTTGAATCTATTTATTGAATAGTGAAAAAGTCTTTTCTAAAATGACGTCTTGCATATGACTCATAGAAATAGTAGATAGACTAGCTAGACTCAATAGATTAGAATTCTAGAACCATATGCAAGACGTCACATACGAACTAGTGCTATTCTATTGATTCTATTAGAATCAAACAGAAAGTTTGATTCTAGATTCAAATAGATTTGAATCTATTTATTGAATAGTGAAAAAGTCTTTTCTAAAATGACGTCTTGCATATGACTCATAGAAATAGTAGATAGACTAGCTAGAATCAAACTTTCACTGTTCTATCTACTATTGATTCTAGCTGGTCTAGAATCAATAGATTAGAATTCTAGAACCATATGCAAGACGTCACATACGAACTAGTGCTATTCTATTGATTCTATTAGAATCAAACAGAAAGTTTGATTCTAGATTCAAATAGATTTGAATCTATTTATTGAATAGTGAAAAAGTCTTTTCTAAAATGACATCTTGCATATGACTCATAGAAATAGTAGATAGACTAGCTAGAATCAATAGATTAGAATTCTAGAACCATATGCAAGACGTCACATACGAACTAGTGCTATTCTATTGATTCTATTAGAATCAAACAGAAAGTTTGATTCTAGATTCAAATAGATTTGAATCTATTTATTGAATAGTGAAAAAGTCTTTTCTAAAATGACGTCTTGCATATGACTCATAGAAATAGTAGATAGACTAGCTAGAATCAAACTTTCACTGTTCTATATACTATTGATTCTAGCTGGTCTAGAATCAATAGATTAGAATTCTAGAACCATATGCAAGACGTCACATACGAACTAGTGCTATTCTATTGATTCTATTAGAATCAAACAGAAAGTTTGATTTTAGATTCAAATAGATTTGAATCTATTTATTGAATAGTGAAAAAGTCTTTTCTAAAATGACGTCTTGCATATGACTCATAGAAATAGTAGATAGACTAGCTAGAATCAAACTTTCACTGTTCTATCTACTATTGATTCTAGCTGGTCTAGAATCAATAGATTAGAATTCTAGAACCATATGCAAGACGTCACATACGAACTAGTGCTATTTTATTGATTCTATTAGAATCAAACAGAAAGTTTGATTCTAGATTCAAATAGATTTGAATCTATTTATTGAATAGTGAAAAAGTCTTTTCTAAAATGACGTCTTGCATATGACTCATAGAAATAGTAGATAGACTAGCTAGAATCAATAGATTAGAATTCTAGAACCATATGCAAGACGTCACATACGAACTAGTGCTATTCTATTGATTCTATTAGAATCAAACAGAAAGTTTGATTCTAGATTCAAATAGATTTGAATCTATTTATTGAATAGTGAAAAAGTCTTTTCTAAAATGACGTCTTGCATATGACTCATAGAAATAGTAGATAGACTAGCTAGAATCAAACTTTCACTGTTCTATCTACTATTGGTTCTAGCTGGTCTAGAATCAATAGATTAGAATTCTAGAACCATATGCAAGACGTCACATACGAACTAGTGCTATTCTATTGATTCTATTAGAATCAAACAGAAAGTTTGATTCTAGATTCAAATAGATTTGAATCTATTTATTGAATAGTGAAAAAGTCTTTTCTAAAATGACGTCTTGCATATGACTCATATAAATAGTAGATAGACTAGCTAGAATCAATAGATTAGAATTCTAGAACCATATGCAAGACGTCACATACGAACTAGTGCTATTCTATTGATTCTATTAGAATCAAACAGAAAGTTTGATTCTAGATTCAAATAGATTTGAATCTATTTATTGAATAGTGAAAAAGTCTTTTCTAAAATGACGTCTTGCATATGACTCATAGAAATAGTAGATAGACTAGCTAGAATCAAACTTTCATTGTTCTAACTACTATTGATTCTAGCTGGTCTAGAATCAATAGATTAGAATTCTAGAACCATATGCAAGACGTCACATACGAACTAGTGCTATTCTATTGATTCTATTAGAATCAAACAGAAAGTTTGATTCTAGATTCAAATAGATTTGAATCTATTTATTGAATAGTGAAAAAGTCTTTTCTAAAATGACGTCTTGCATATGACTCATAGAAATAGTAGATAGACTAGCTAGAATCAATAGATTAGAATTCTAGAGCCATATGCAAGACGTCACATACGAACTAGTGCTATTCTATTGATTCTATTAGAATCAAACAGAAAGTTTGATTCTAGATTCAAATAGATTTGAATCTATTTATTGAATAGTGAAAAAGTCTTTTCTAAAATGACGTCTTGCATATGACTCATAGAAATAGTAGATAGACTAGCTAGAATCAAACTTTCACTTTTCTATCTACTATTGATTCTAGCTGGTCTAGAATCAATAGATTAGAATTCTAGAACCATATGCAAGACGTCACATACGAACTAGTGCTATTCTATTGATTCTATTAGAATCAAACAGAAAGTTTGATTCTAGATTCAAATAGATTTGAATCTATTTATTGAATAGTGAAAAAGTCTTTTCTAAAATGACGTCTTGCATATGACTCATAGAAATAGTAGATAGACTAGCTAGAATCAAACTTTCACTGTTCTATCTACTATTGATTCTAGCTGGTCTAGAATCAATAGATTAGAATTCTAGAACCATATGCAAGAAGTCACATACGAACTAGTGCTATTCTATTGATTCTATTAGAATCAAACAGAAAGTTTGATTCTAGATTCAAATAGATTTGAATCTATTTATTGAATAGTGAAAAAGTCTTTTCTAAAATGACGTCTTGCATATGACTCATAGAAATAGTAGATAGACTAGCTAGAATCAAAAGATTAGAATTCTAGAACCATATGCAAGACGTCACATACGAACTAGTGCTATTCTATTGATTCTATTAGAATCAAACAGAAAGTTTGATTCTAGATTCAAATAGATTTGAATCTATTTATTGAATAGTGAAAAAGTCTTTTCTAAAATGACGTCTTGCATATGACTCATAGAAATAGTAGATAGACTAGCTAGAATCAAACTTTCACTGTTCTATCTACTATTGATTCTAGCTGGTCTAGAATCAATAGATTAGAATTCTAGAACCATATGCAAGACGTCACATACGAACTAGTGCTATTCTATTGATTTTATTAGAATCAAACAGAAAGTTTGATTCTAGATTCAAATAGATTTGAATCTATTTATTGAATAGTGAAAAAGTCTTTTCTAAAATGACGTCTTGCATATGACTCATAGAAATAGTAGATAGACTAGCTAGAATCAATAGATTAGAATTCTAGAACCATATGCAAGACGTCACATACGAACTAGTGCTATTCTATTGATTCTATTAGAATCAAACAGAAAGTTTGATTCTAGATTCAAATAGATTTGAATCTATTTATTGAATAGTGAAAATGTCTTTTCTAAAATGACGTCTTGCATATGACTCATAGAAATAGTAGATACACTAGCTAGAATCAATAGATTAGAATTCTAGAACCATATGCAAGACGTCACTCACGAAATAGTGCTATTCTATTGATTCTATTAGAATCAAACAGAAAGTTTGATTCTAGATTCAAATAGATTTGAATCTATTTATTGAATAGTGAAAAAGTCTTTTCTAAAATGACATCTTGCATATGACTCATAGAAATAGTAGATTGACTAGCTAGAATCAATAGATTAGAATTCTAGAACCATATGCAAGACGTCACATACGAACTAGTGCTATTCTATTGATTCTATTAGAATCAAACAGAAAGTTTGATTCTAGATTCAAATAGATTTGAATCTATTTATTGAGTAGTGAAAAAGTCTTTTCTAAAATGACGTCTTGCATATGACTCATAGAAATGGTAGATAGACTAGCTATAATCAATAGATTAGAATTCTAGAACCATATGCAAGACGTCACATACGAACTAGTGCTATTCCATTGATTCTATTAGAATCAAACAGAAAGTTTGATTCTAGAATCTAATAGAAAGTTTGATTCTAGATTCAAATAGATTTGAATCTATTTATTGAATAGTGAAAAAGTCTTTTCTAAAATGACGTCTTGCATATGACTCATAGAAATAGTAGATAGACTAGCTAGAATCAATAGATTAGAATTCTAGAACCATATGCAAGACGTCACATACGAACTAGTGCTATTCTATTGATTCTATTAGAATCAAACAGAAAGTTATCAAACAGAAACAGAACAAAGTTGTCAAACAGAACAGACTATTCAATAAATAGATTCAAATCTATTTGAATCTAGAATCAAACTTTCTGTTTGATTCTAATAGAATCAATAGAATAGCACTAGTTCGAATGTGACGTCTTGCATATGGTTCTAGAATTCTAATCTATTGATTCTAGACCAGCTAGAATCAATAGTAGATAGAACAGTGAAAGTTTGATTCTAGCTAGTCTATCTACTATTTCTATGAGTCATATGCAAGACGTCATTTTAGAAAAGACTTTTTCACTATTCAATAAATAGATTCAAATCTATTTGAATCTAGAATCAAACTTTCTGTTTGATCCTTTGATCCTTGCATATGGTTCTAGAATTCTAATCTATTGATTCTAGACCAGCTAGAATCAATAGTATGTAGAACAGTGAAAGTTTGATTCTAGCTAGTCTATCTACTATTTCTATGAGTCATATGCAAGACGTCATTTTAGAAAAGACTTTTTCACTATTCAATAAATAGATTCAAATCTATTTGAATCTAGAATCAAACTTTCTGTTTGATTCTAATAGAATCAATAGAATAGCAATAGTTCGTATGTGACGTCTTGCATATGGTTCTAGAATTCTAATCTATTGTATCTAGACCAGCTAGAATCAATAGTAGATAGAACAGTGAAAGTTTGATTCTAGCTAGTCTATCTACTATTTCTATGAGTTTTATGCAAGACGTCATTTTAGAAAAGACTTTTTCACTATTCAATAAATAGATTCAAATCTATTTGAATCTAGAATCAAACTTTCTGTTTGATTCTAATAGAATCAATAGAATAGCACTAGTTCGTATGTGACGTCTTGCATATGGTTCTAGAATTCTAATCTATTGATTCTAGCTAGTCTATCTACTATTTCTATGAGTCATATGCAAGACGTCATTTTAGAAAAGACTTTTTCACTATTCAATAAATAGATTCAAATCTATTTGAATCTAGAATCAAACTTTTTGTTTGATTCTAATAGAATCAATAGAATAGCACTAATTTGTATGTGACGTCTTGCATATGGTTCTAGAATTCTAATCTATTGATTCTAGCTAGTCTATCTACTATTTCTATGAGTCATATGCAAGACGTCATTTTAGAAAAGACTTTTTCACTATTCAATAAATAGATTCAAATCTATTTGAATCTAGAATCAAACTTTCTGTTTGATTCTAATAGAATCAATAGAATAGCACTAGTTCGTATGTGACGTCTTGCATATGGTTCTAGAATTCTAATCTATTGATTCTAGCTAGTCTATCTACTATTTCTATGAGTCATATGCAAGACGTCATTTTAGAAAAGACTTTTTCACTATTCAATAAATAGATTCAAATCTATTTGAATCTAGAATCAAACTTTCTGTTTGATTCTAATAGAATCAATAGAATAGCACTAGTTCGTATGTGACGTCTTGCATATGGTTCTAGAATTCTAATCTATTGATTCTAGCTAGTCTATCTACTATTTCTATGAGTCATATGCAAGACGTCATTTTAGGAAAGACTTTTTCACTATCCAATAAATAGATTCAAATCTATTTGAATCTAGAATCAAACTTTCTGTTTGATTCTAATAGAATCAATAGAATAGCACTAGTTCGTATGTGACGTCTTGCATATGGTTCTAGAATTCTAATCTATTGATTCTAGCTAGTCTATCTACTATTTCTATGAGTCATATGCAAGACGTCATTTTAGAAAAGACTTTTTCACTATTCAATAAATAGATTCAAATCTATTTGAATCTAGAATCAAACTTTCTGTTTGATTCTAATAGAATCAATAGAATAGCACTAGTTCGTATGTGACGTCTTGCATATGGTTCTAGAATTCTAATCTATTGATTCTAGACCAGCTAGAATCAATAGTAGATAGAACAGTGAAAGTTTGATTCTAGCTATTCTATCTACTATTTCTATGAGTCATATGCAAGACGTCATTTTAGAAAAGACTTTTTCACTATTCAATAAATAGATTCAAATCTATTTGAATCTAGAATCAAACTTTCTGTTTGATTCTAATAGAATCAATAGAATAGCACTAGTTCGTATGTGATGTCTTGCATATGGTTCTAGAATTCTAATCTATTGATTCTAGCTAGTCTATCTACTATTTCTATGAGTCATATGCAAGACGTCATTTTAGAAAAGACTTTTTCACTATTCAATAAATATATTCAAATCTATTTGAATCTAGAATCAAACTTTCTGTTTGATTTTAATAGAATCAATAGAATAGCACAAGTTCGTATGTGACGTCTTGCATATGGTTCTAGAATTCTAATCTATTGATTCTAGACCAGCTAGAATCAATAGTAGATAGAACAGTGAAAGTTTGATTCTAGCTAGTCTATCTACTATTTCTATGAGTCATATGCAAGACGTCATTTTAGAAAAGACTTTTTCACTATTCAATAAATAGATTCAAATCTATTTGAATCTAGAATCAAACTTTCTGATTGATTCTAATAGAATCAATAGAATAGCACTAGTTCGTATGTGACGTCTTGCATATGGTTCTAGAATTCTAATCTATTGATTCTAGACCAGCTAGAATCAATAGTAGATAGAACAGTGAAAGTTTGATTCTAGCTAGTCTATCTACTATTTCTATGAGTCATATGCAAGACGTCATTTTAGAAAAGACTTTTTCACTATTCAATAAATAGATTCAAATCTATTTGAATCTAGAATCAAACTTTCTGTTTGATTCTAATAGAATCAATAGAATAGCACTAGTTCGTATGTGACGTCTTGCATATGGTTCTAGAATTCTAATCTATTGATTCTAGCTAGTCTATCTACTATTTCTATGAGTCATATGCAAGACGTCATTTTAGAAAAGACTTTTTCACTATTCAATAAATAGATTCAAATCTATTTGAATCTAGAATCAAACTTTCTGTTTGATTCTAATAGAATCAATATAATAGCACTAGTTCGTATGTGACGTCTTGCATATGGTTCTAGAATTCTAATCTATTGATTCTAAGACCAGCTAGAATCAATAGTAGATAGAACAGTGAAAGTTTGATTCTAGCTAGTCTATCTACTATTTCTATGAGTCATATGCAAGACGTCATTTTAGAAAAGACTTTTTCACTATTCAATAAATAGATTCAAATCTATTTTAGCTGGTCTAGAATCAATAGATTAGAATTCTAGAACCATATGCAAGAAGTCACATACGAACTAGTGCTATTCTATTGATTCTATTAGAATCAAACTGAAAGTTTGATTCTAGATTCAAATAGATTTGAATCTATTTATTGAATAGTGAAAAAGTCTTTTCTAAAATGACGTCTTGCATATGACTCATAGAAATAGTAGATAGACTAGCTAGAATCAATAGATTAGAATTCTAGAACCATATGCAAGACGTCACATACAAACTAGTGCTATTCTATTGATTCTATTAGAATCAAACAGAAAGTTTGATTCTAGATTCAAATAGATTTGAATCTATTTATTGAATAGTGAAAAAGTCTTTTCTAAAATGACGTCTTGCATATGACTCATAGAAATAGTAGATAGACTAGCTAGAATCAATAGATTAGAATTCTAGAACCAAATGCAAGACGTCACATACGAACTAGTGCTATTCTATTGATTCTATTAGAATCAAACAGAAAGTTTGATTCTAGATTCAAATAGATTTGAATCTATTTATTGAATAGTGAAAAAGTCTTTTCTAAAATGACGTCTTGCATACGACTCATAGAAATAGTAGATAGACTAGCTAGAATCAAACTTTCACTGTTCTATCTACTATTTATTCTAGCTGGTCTAGAATCAATAGATTAGAATTCTAGAACCATATGCAAGACGTCACATACGAACTAGTGCTATTCTATTGATTCTATTAGAATCAAACAGAAAGTTTAATTCTAGATTCAAATAGATTTGAATCTATTTATTGAATAGTGAAAAAGTCTTTTCTAAAATGACGTCTTGCATATGACTCATAGAAATAGTAGATAGACTAGCTAGAATCAATAGATTAGAATTCTAGAAACATATGCAAGACGTCACATACGAACTAGTGCTATTCTATTGATTCTATTAGAATCAAACAGAAAGTTTGATTCTAGATTCAAATAGATTTGAATCTATTTATTGAATAGTGAAAAAGTCTTTTCTAAAATGACGTCTTGCATATGACTCATAGAAATAGTAGATAGACTAGCTAGAATCAAACTTTCACTGTTCTATCTACTATTGATTCTAGCTGGTCTACAATCAATAGATTAGAATTCTAGAACCATATGCAAGACGTCACATACGAACTAGTGCTATTCTATTGATTCTATTAGAATCAAACAGAAGGTTTGATTCTAGATTCAAATAGATTTGAATCTATTTATTGAATGGTGAAAAAGTCTTTTCTAAAATGACGTCTTGCATATGACTCATAGAAATAGTAGATATACTAGCTAGAATCAATAGATTAGAATTCTAGAACCATATGCAAGACGTCACATACGAACTAGTGCTATTCTATTGATTCTATTAGAATCAAACAGAAAGTTTGATTCTAGATTCAAATAGATTTGAATCTATTTATTGAATAGTGAAAAAGTCTTTTCTAAAATGACGTCTTGCATATGACTCATAGAAATAGTAGATAGACTAGCTAGAATCAAACTTTCACTGTTCTATCTACTATTTATTCTAGCTGGTCTAGAATCAATAGATTAGAATTCTAGAACCATATGCAAGACGTCACATATGAACTAGTGCTATTCTATTGATTCTATTAGAATCAAACAGAAAGTTTGATTCTAGATTCAAATAGATTTGAATCTATTTATTGAATAGTGAAAAAGTCTTTTCTAAAATGACGTCTTGCATATGACTCATAGAAATAGTAGATAGACTAGCTAGAATCAAACTTTCACTGTTCTATCTACTATTGATTCTAGCTGGTCTAGAATCAATAGATTAGAATTCTAGAACCATATGCAAGAAGTCACATACGAACTAGTGCTATTCTATTGATTCTATTAGAATCAAACAGAAAGTTTGATTCTAGATTCAAATAGATTTGAATCTATTTATTGAATAGTGAAAAAGTCTTTTCTAAAATGACGTCTTGCATATGACTCATAGAAATAGTAGATAGACTAGCTAGAATCAATAGATTAGAATTCTAGAACCATATGCAAGACGTCACATACGAACTAGTGCTATTCTATTGATTCTATTAGAATCAAACAGAAAGTTTGAGTCTAGATTCAAATAGATTTGAATCTATTTATTGAATAGTGAAAAAGTCTTTTCTAAAATGACGTCTTGCATATGACTCATAGAAATAGTAGATAGACTAGCTAGAATCAATAGATTAGAATTCTAGAACCATATGCAAGACGTCACATACGAACTAGTGCTATTCTATTGATTCTATTAGAATCAAACAGAAAGTTTGATTCTAGATTCAAATAGATTTGAATCTATTTATTGAATAGTGAAAAAGTCTTTTCTAAAATGACGTCTTGCATACGACTCATAGAAATAGTAGATAGACTAGCTAGAATCAAACTTTCACTGTTCTATCTACTATTTATTCTAGCTGGTCTAGAATCAATAGATTAGAATTCTAGAACCATATGCAAGACGTCACATACGAACTAGTGCTATTCTATTGATTCTATTAGAATCAAACAGAAAGTTTGATTCTAGATTCAAATAGATTTGAATCTATTTATTGAATAGTTAAAAAGTCTTTTCTAAAATGACGTCTTGCATATGACTCATAGAAATAGTAGATAGACTAGCTAGAATCAATAGATTAGAATTCTAGAAACATATGCAAGACGTCACATACGAACTAGTGCTATTCTTTTTATTCTATTAGAATCAAACAGAAAGTTTGATTCTAGATTCAAATAGATTTGAATCTATTTATTGAATAGTGAAAAAGTCTTTTCTAAAATGACGTCTTGCATATGACTCATAGAAATAGTAGATAGACTAGCTAGAATCAAACTTTCACTGTTCTATCTACTATTGATTCTAGATGGTCTACAATCAATAGATTAGAATTCTAGAACCATATGCAAGACGTCACATACGAACTAGTGCTATTCTATTGATTCTATTAGAATCAAACAGAAAGTTTGATTCTAGATTCAAATAGATTTGAATCTATATATTGAATGGTGAAAAAGTCTTTTCTAAAATGACGTCTTGCATATGACTCATAGAAATAGTAGATAGACTAGCTAGAATCAATAGATTAGAATTCTAGAACCATATGCAAGACGTCACATACGAACTAGTGCTATTCTATTGATTCTATTAGAATCAAACAGAAAGTTTGATTCTAGATTCAAATAGATTTGAATCTATTTATTGAATAGTGAAAAAGTCTTTTCTAAAATGACGTCTTGCATATGACTCATAGAAATAGTAGATAGACTAGCTAGAATCAATAGATTAGAATTCTAGAACCATATTCAAGACCTCACATACGAACTAGTGCTATTCTATTGATTCTATTAGAATCAAACAGAAAGTTTGATTCTAGATTCAAATAGATTTGAATCTATTTATTGAATAGTGAAAAAGTCTTTTCTAAAATGACGTCTTGCATATGACTCATAGAAATAGTAGATAGACTAGCTAGAATCAAACTTTCACTGTTCTATCTACTATTTATTCTAGCTGGTCTAGAATCAATAGATTAGAATTCTAGAACCATATGCAAGACGTCACATATGAACTAGTGCTATTCTATTGATTCTATTAGAATCAAACAGAAAGTTTGATTCTAGATTCAAATAGATTTGAATCTATTTATTGAATAGTGAAAAAGTCTTTTCTAAAATGACGTCTTGCATATGACTCATAGAAATAGTAGATAGACTAGCTAGAATCAATAGATTAGAATTCTAGAAACATATGCAAGACGTCACATACGAACTAGTGCTATTCTATTGATTCTATTAGAATCAAACAGAAAGTTTGATTCTAGATTCAAATAGATTTGAATCTATTTATTGAATAGTGAAAAAGTCTTTTCTAAAATGACGTCTTGCATATGACTCATAGAAATAGTAGATAGACTAGCTAGAATCAAACTTTCACTGTTCTATCTACTATTGATTCTAGCTGGTCTAGAATCAATAGATTAGAATTCTAGAACCATATGCAAGACGTCACATACGAACTAGTGCTATTCTATTGATTCTATTAGAATCAAACAGAAAGTTTGATTCTAGATTCAAATAGATTTGAATCTATTTATTGAATGGTGAAAAAGTCTTTTGTAAAATGACTTCTTGCATATGACTCATAGAAATAGTAGATAGACTAGCTAGAATCAATAGATTAGAATTCTAGAACCATATGCAAGACGTCACATACGAACTAGTGCTATTCTATTGATTCTATTAGAATCAAACAGAAAGTTTGATTCTAGATTCAAATAGATTTGAATCTATTTATTGAATAGTGAAAAAGTCTTTTCTAAAATGACGTCTTGCATATGACTCATAGAAATAGTAGATAGACTAGCTAGAATCAAACTTTCACTGTTCTATCTACTATTGATTCTAGCTGGTCTAGAATCAATAGATTAGAATTCTAGAGCCATATGCAAGACGTCACATACGAACTAGTGCTATTCTATTGATTCTATTAGAATCAAACAGAAAGTTTGATTCTAGATTCAAATAGATTTGAATCTATTTATTGAATAGTGAAAAAGTCTTTTCTAAAATGACGTCTTGCATATGACTCATAGAAATAGTAGATAGACTAGCTAGAATTAAACTTTCACTGTTCTATCTACTATTGATTCTAGCTGGTCTAGAATCAATAGATTAGAATTCTAGAACCATATGCAAGACGTCACATACGAACTAGTGCTATTCTATTGATTCTATTAGAATCAAACAGAAAGTTTGATTCTAGATTCAAATAGATAAGAATCTATTTATTGAATAGTGAAAAAGTCTTTTCTAAAATGACGTCTTGCATATGACTCATAGAAATAGTAGATAGACTAGCTAGAATCAAACTTTCACTATTCTATCTACTATTGATTCTAGCTGGTCTAGAATCAATAGATTAGAATTCTAGAACCATATACAAGACGTCACATACGAACTAGTGCTATTCTATTGATTCTATTAGAATCAAACAGAAAGTTTGATTCTAGATTCAAATAGATTTGAATCTATTTATTGAATAGTGAAAAAGTCTTTTCTAAAATGACGTCTTGCATATGACTCATAGAAATAGTAGATAGACTAGCAAGAATCAATAGAGTAGAATTCTAGAACCATATGCAAGACATCACATACGAACTAGTGCTATTCTATTGATTCTATTAGAATCAAACAGAAAGTTTGATTCTAGATTCAAATAGATTTGAATCTATTTATTGAATAGTGAAAAAGTCTTCTAAAATGACGTCTTGCATGTGACTCATAGAAATAGTAGATAGACTAGCTAGAATCAAACTTTCACTGTTCTATCTACTATTGATTCTAGCTGGTCTAGAATCAATAGATTAGAATTCTAGAACCATATGCAAGACGTCAAATACGAACTAGTGCTATTCTATTGATT
>NW_027064401.1:0-26460 GCF_032884065.1 Artemia franciscana
ATAGACACAGAGACATACAAATAGACGTTCAGACAAACAGATACAGTAAGAGAAAGATACAAAAAGCATAAACGAAAACACAGAGTCAGACACACAAGGACAGATACAGGGACAAATAAACAGACGCTTGTACACAAAAACTCAGAGAGAAAGAGAGAGAAGTGGATACGTAAACACATAGAATGAAATACATGAAAACAAAGAAAGATACAAAGACAAAAACACACACTAACAAACAGAGCTAGACAAACAGGCACAGAGAGAGAGAGGGAGAGAGAGAGAGAGGAAGAGAGACTCAAACGGCACAAATAAACACACACAGTCAGACAAACAAACGAACAAAATCCAACACAGAGACAAAAACGCGCAGAGAGTCAGACACACATGCATTAAGAAAAAAACCAAAACCCATGCATAAGACTGAGAGTTCGACACATGAACATACAAAGACAATGATAGTGATGAAAACACAAACTAACACACAGTGTAAGATACACAGGTATGGAGAGAGAGAGAGAGAGAGAGAGAGAGAGAGAGAGAGAGAGAGAGAGGGGGGAAACACATTCACAAATACACAGAGTTAGACACTCTAACACACAAAAATAAAGAAAGAGAAGGACAAAAAAAGCGTCAGAGAGACAAACACACAAAGACAGACAGAGAGACAAAAGACGACACAAAAGACGACAAAACACACAGAATCAGACACACAGGAAGAATAAAAAAGACAAAATATAAACAAATCCACACAAACATACAAAATCATAAGCACTAATGAAGAAAGACTAACACAGAAACAAAAAAGAGATTCAGACACAGAGCCTCAGAGAATAGACAATAACATATACAAACACACAGAGAGTCAGACACAGGAACGTACAAAGACAGAAATAGAGACAAAACACCCACAAACTCATAGAATAAGTAGCAGAGGGACAGAGAGAGAGAAGGGTGAGACAAAGGGAGAGAGAGAGAAAGAGAAAGAGGGAGAAAAACAAAACAGACACAGAAAAACTCAGTGTCAGATACACCAGCACACAAAGACTGACAGAGAGACATAAACACACAGATTTGTCACACTCGTTGGCTCAAAATATTTTTCTTAAGTCATTTCGAGCCATTTTCCTAGAAAAACAATGATTTAAATTAAAATTGATCGTTGTTTATATTTAAACTGTGCTCCATTTCATTTCATGTCCTTTTCTCCCTATTTTCATTAATTTTGTAAAACAAATTTATTTATAGTTCAAAGGGAAATTTAATTTTAAACATTTTTTGAACAAAGCTTTTCCTTTTCCCTTTCGAGAAGTGCTTTACATATTTTCTTCAAAAGTATTAAAAACTTTTTAAAACCTACCTATAACAAATACAGAAATACACACAATATTAAAAACACAAACAAACAAAGACAGAAACAGAGACAAAAAAAGACACAAAACCACAGAGTCAGACACAAGGGCGCAGAGAGAAAAAAGACACAAAACACACAGAGCCATACACACCTGCAGAGAGAGAGTAAGAGAGAGGGAGAGTGAGAGAGAGAGAGAGAGAGAGAGAGAGAGGGGAGCAAAAACACACAAACACGGAGAGCTAAACACACAGGCATAGAAAGAGAGACAAAATGCACAGAACAACACACAGGGTCATACACACAAATAAACAAAGACTACCACAGAGACATAAACACTTAGATAGTCAGATACATATGTTTCAATTTAGAGTTCAAGGTGAATGCATCTATCTCAAAATTGGATATTTATGAACAAAATCAAACGAGTAAGCTCTCTCATTGACCTTATGGATAATAAATTTTAATTCCAGTGAAGATACTAGGATTTTGAAAAATTTGGCAAAAGATTGATTTTGAATTAAAACTTGTCTGACTGGTTTACTCAAATTCCATTGCTTGATAAAAAGATAAAAAGTAATTAATTAGAACTTTGATTGATCGATATATCTGATGGAAAAAGAGAAACAGAGTAAATAAAGAGAGAAAGTTGTTAACTTTGGGAACGGTAGAAGTGCCCTATTACGCGATAATAAGCGAGCAGAAGCGGGGAGTTTTCTTGTCGCAAGGGCCGTTGTACCTGCCGGGAGTGGATTCTCCCTGAAACAGCGAGGATCAGGTAGCAAGAAACTGCGCTTCCCTCACTTATTATTTAGTTTCCATCGCTCATGATCTAATTTGCATTCAAGATTGCAATCACTGTGAGCCGCATTCAAGTTATTTCACTTTGCATTTCACTTTGAGCGCGCTTTAATTAGTTAACATGTATGGAGGTGATGAGGACAATTTGCATTATTCTCTGGTGTTAAATTTTGTTCAGCAAAATGTTGGAAAAGGAATTGATGATGAGATGATAAAGAAGTTTGGTACAGAATTTTTTTACGTCGATGATATTGTGAATGCGAAGAAGTGGCTTGGGTCCAAGCTGTCTCCAGATGCTTTATTCCAGAAGTAAACTGGATTAAAAGTGCCACTAAGTCATTTAGGAGATATACTGGATTTCATCAATAAGGGCAATACAGATGATTTCGACATCCCGGTATTTTGTATATTAAACCCTAGTAAAGTCCCATTGATACCAGCTACAGCTTATTCTGCTCTCTTTTCGGGAGTAAACGTGCTGCGTATCCAGATAAAAACTATTCCTAATCAGTTCGATGTGTTTCCAATCATTTCCCGCTATTACCACACCCTGGAGCCTCGAAACCTGCCAACAACCACTCTACTATTGTTGTCTCTAAATTGCCACCATCTATTAGAGATCCGACAAGCCGCAAAAACTTTATCGATCAATTAAGTGGTCATGATTCGGTTGCTAGTGTTCGGCCGGTGGGAGATAAACTGTTCGTAAACATTGAAAAATCGGTAGCTCCTGATTTCTGTGAGTCTGTGAAGTCTGTAGTCTCGGGTATTGGCACGAAGATTCTGCAGAAACGTTATCTTGGAATAATAAAAGGAATCTCGCTGTCATTTAATGATTCCGAATTCAAAATGCACTCAGAAGTCGTTGACGCAAACCGAATTGGTTTGTCCCAAACTATCAAGCTAGACTTTTCAGATTCGTTTGCAAAACGTGACGCTATGAAGAATGGAGTAAAAAATAGATTACGAGATTTTCAGAATTTATGATTTCGTAAGTGTACCGCGATGTTGCTTTAAGTTTTGGTCTCCTGATCACTTTATCAAGGATTGTACCAGTCAGGTGGAAAAATATAGGCGCTGCGCAAAAAATCACATTTTTTCGAAAGATGCGCCCTGTACAAATAGACCTAAATTTGCAAACTGCGGCAATTCTCACACTTCATATAGTCTATTATGTCCAGTGCTCAAGTCTCGTATTGTGACCGCTCGGTTATTTCTCGGTTATTTCGTGCAATATAAATGCAACACGTCAAAAAGAGCACATCATTGACGAAATTTCGAGCAACTATGACATCGAGGAAACTATATTACTTTTGTGAGTGCTACAAGATCTACGTTTGGTAGACCTTCCAGAGGCCTCGCCTGTATACTGAGACGTAGCTCGTTTTCATCCACGACGCCTGTGCTGTTCCATAGTGACGTAAACCTCTTGGCCGTTCGAATTGCCGACTTTACACCTATTAACGTGTACTTTCCTTGTGACCGTAAGTCGGTTCAATCACTTAATAAGTTTGCCAAGACCTGTAGTGTTTTGAAAAAAGTGACAGAATCCGCATCATCTCTCGGTTATCAATTTGTTGTCACCGGGGTTTTAATGATGATTAACTGAATTCAACTATTCGGTTAGATATGGTTTTCGAGTCTTTATCTGAGTTTAAGCTAGTGGATAAGAATCATCTGTTTTCATACATCCATCATTCTGGGAGCCTTACTAATATTGATCATGTTCTTTGCTCTCCCAATTTATCTGTTTCGACTGTTTCTGTCCATGAAATCGAATGCGATATAGACCACCTACCAATTTCCTTCATGCTTGATATTTCTCTGTCGCAAGATAGTTCTAATAGACGTGGGAATCGTAGATGGTTTACCAGACGAAATTGGAATAAGGCTAATTGGGCTCTTTATATTACTACCCTTACAGCTTTTTTGTCAAGGATAAAAGTTCCTTTTCAGCTACTTCAGGTTGGATCTAAATTTGTAAATGATAAGAATTTTCTGAATAAATATCATTTTGATATTATATCATGCATGAAGGAAGATGAGAGGGTGGTTGTTCCCGAAGAACGTGTTAAATTTAATACGCGGAAGCCTGAATAGTCTTGGAATCCGGATCTAAAGTCAGTGAAAAATAAAACCAAATTTTGGCTATGTATTTGGGTTTCTTGCGAACGACCACGTAGCGGTTTAGTATTTCAGATTAAACAGAAATGTAAATTAGAGTATAAAAAGTATTTAAGGTCTGCAAAATCTAAAATTTGCAAATTCCCGTCAAATGATTTCGATTGGAAAAATGTGGTAAATTCAAATAAAATCGATGACTCTTCTTCAACAAGTAACCCAATTATTCATGTTGCTTGGTGCAAATATTACGACCAGATTTTCAACACTATAAACCATTTTGTTCATGCTACTTTTATAAGGTTTCTTATTTCTGCGCTTCCCATATCATTCCTCCAGAACCAAATCCTCCCAGTTAATTTAGTTTCGGTAGCACAAGCTATTAAGAAGCTTAAGTCTAGCTCTATTGATTTTGATGGTATAAGTGTCAAACACCTAAATGTTGATTGTCCAGCTCTAGTCCAACATTAACAACTTCTGTTTCAAATGTGCTTATGCACCTCGGTTGTGCCTGAAAGTTTTTTGTGTGGAACAGTTTCTTCAATCCTGAAAAGAGGAAAGATTCCGACTGATTGTGCATCTTAGAGGCCTATAACGGGTTCCTGCAATATAAGCAAAATGTTTGAGTATTTTCTCCTGCCATCAGTTAATTCTTCGGCATATTTTGGTAATAATCAGATTGGGTTTTCAGCTGGGGTAGGTTGCCAGCAGGCTCATCGAGTTTTGGCTAATGTTCTTACGGAGGCTACTAAAAAGGGATTCGTGTTAAATTTATGTGCTTTGGATCTCTCCAAAGCCTTTGACACTGTTACGCATTCCCAAGCTATTTTTTCCCTTGTTAATCATGGTATCAACATATTGGTAATTTTTCTTCTTAGATATTGGTATTCAAATTCCTTTTTGCGGATTAAAATGGATATGAGGGTTTCAGATAGTAAAATTTCAATACGACGTGGGGTCCGGCAACGTGCTGTCCTCTCCCCCTCTATTTTTAAACTTTGTATATCATCTGTCCTTTCTTCTATCCCACCTACTTGAATCCTCAATTCCGTAAATATTTCTGATCTTGCCTATGCAGATGATATTCTTTTGATCAGTAGGACTAAAAAGGGCTCTCTTTGTCTGTTTCAAAAGTAGTATCTAAACTTCATGCGATTGGACTTCCTCTTAATCTTTCAAAGTGTGAATATCTTTCATATAATAGCAATATCACTACTCCTCTAATCATTGGATCTTTTTCTATCCCGTCAGTATCTTCATTTCGGTGGCTGGGAATTAACGATAGTAAAACTCTAGAATCCTTACGGACTCTCACTGTTGCTGATTGCAAGAAGAAAATCAAATTAAGTTACTCTAAAATTATTGCTAATCGAGGTAGATACAATAGAGAGTCTTTTGCTAAATTATACTCGGTTTTTACAGATCTTTCGGTTCGGTTTCCTTCTGGTATTTACCCTATTTTTCATAAGAAAGATATAAGTTCAGTTCGTTCTTATTATATCCGTTTTCCCCGTTTTCTATTGTATCTGCCTCCATGGTATAGGAACACAGAGCTTGCTGGCAAATACCCCAGTCTACTTATAAGTACCTGCCCGCCCAAGGAGGCCATACTCGTTTGCTTTAGTTTCTTGTTTTTTCTGTTTTGTGTAGTGTTTGTTTTGTTTCTTTTATTTGTACTTGCGGGTCAAAAATAAATTATTATTATTATATGCACAAAGAAAGATACAAAAACCCACAAAGAACTAGAGAGTCAGACTCATAAACTTACTAAGACAAAAAAAGTGACAAAACACAAAAAAAAACACACAGAGTCATACACGAAGAAATGGAAAGAGAGAGAGACAAAAACACTAACACACAAAACATAGAGTTAGTAACAATAACACACAAAAATAGAAAATTGAAAGAAACAAACAAACGCAGGTTGTAATAGACAAACACACAAAGACAGACAGAGAGACAAAAGACAAAACACACACACAAAGTCAGAGACAAAAACACACAAAGAGTTAAACAGAAACAGAAACAAACACAGAGAGTCAAACACACAAGTATAGAGAGACACTGAGAGGTAAGCACGCAAATAAACATACATAGGGATTCTTACACACGAACACAAAAAGATAGACTCAGAGATATACAAATAGGCGCTCAGACAAACAGATATAAGAGAGAGATATAAAAATTAAAAACAAACACACAGAGCCAGACACACAAGGACAGACACAGAGACAGACAAACACACGCTCGGACACAAAGACACAGAGAGAGATATAGAGACGAAAACACGAACAAACACACGGAAGCAGACAGACACAAACGAAGAAAGATACAGAGACAAAAACACAAACAAGCGCACAGATCTAGACAATCAGGCACAGGAATAAGTTTATCAATTGTAGCTATAGAGCATATGAATAAACATGATATTGATTCTCTGATTCTCTTTAGTGAAAACTTTATGAAAGGAAGAATATTCTAGTTCGTAATGTTGCTTACTCCTTATTAAAGGTTGAATAAAACCTAGAAGATTAGTATCTTATTTAAGGTTCAACAATGTTTGTGTATTGGGAGGTTTGAACTCACTCTGGCCTGCCCAGAAGATTGCCTGAAAAGATGGGCATGATTATTTTTGGCTAATCTTGTGAACTTTAATTTAAAAAATCTCAAATCTCATAGACATTCCCATACAATCTAGACCCTGGCTGATCTGCAATCAAAATATGTGAATGGTGAAAAATCCTGAGTCAAGCCGTGGAAGCAGCAGTACACACATTGGTCAGAGATAGAAGGAAGAAGGCAAATATTTGTAAAGTTGAAGTTTAGGGTTTACTTTGTAAGGATAGATCAGCATGGCACCTGAGGGGGTCCATTGTCTTAAATTGGGAAGTGTTGGAGTTTTACCCCTGGTTTTTTTGTTCTTCAGAAAGATTGTATCCTCATCTATTAGTTACATTTACTTATAGCATAATTTCACAGGACAGGCTAAATTCTCGTTGCTAAGTCCGTGGTGTCACAATAAGCGATCTTTTGGATTCAAATTTACTTGTGAATTTCTGGGCCTGATGATCGAAAGAAAATGTTTAAAAAATTTTTTTGTCCTGAAGTTCTTATTCATTTGATTGGCCAGAGTAACTCTATGTTCCATCCCTTTACCAGGTTTCTTTATTTAAATTAAAAAAAAGTTTTTTTTAACTAAAAGTAAGAAGTGACAATAAACTTAAAAAGAATAGAAATTATTCCGTGTAGGAAAGGGGCTGTTTTCTTCTCAACACCCTGCTCTTTATGCTAAAGTTTGACTCTTTCTCTGAACTTTACTTTTTAAAACAGTAAAAAGTTTAGCATAAGGAGCAGGGTGTTGAAGAGGAAACAGCCCCCTTTCATACATGGAGTAATTTCTGTTCTTTGTAAGTTTTATCCCTGTTTTTTTGTTCTTCAAAACAATTCTATCCCCTTTTATTAATTACCTTTACTTATAGCATAATTTCAAAGGACAGACTTAATTCTTGTTGCTAAGTCCGTGGTGTCACAATAATCAAACTTTTGGGCTCAACTATATTTTTTAATTTCTAGGCTTGACAATCGAATAAAATGTAAAAGAAATTCTAGTCCTGAAGTTCTTATTTATCCAATTGGCCAGAGTAGTTTTATATTCCATTCCTACACTAGGTTTCCTTATGTAAATTTAAAAAACAGTTTTTTTAACTAAAAGTAAGGAGCAACATTAAACTTAAAATGAACAGAAATTATAGCTAAAAGTGATAAGCTTATTCCTTTGAATCGGTAATGAGATAAAAGGCACTGATGCCGTCGATTCAAGTCCCTCAACACTTCTTTAGACACGGTCAATAAAAACAGGAAGTAAATGACCATGAGTAATTCTCTTAGGCAAAAAGATTGGAAGAGAGGGTGGCTAAGCAAAAATGAACCGCATATATCACTCTAACGAAAATCCTACTATAATTATTGATTCATGATAAATTCTGGATTTAGTCGGCTGTAAGAATTCTATCGAGCTTCACAACATTAATCAGTTTTTCCACAAGCTAGGAGTGCTAGGAAATCAAACATCATTGTATCCAGCTCTTCGAAGATTAGTTTTAAAACTAGCTTTATTCTTTGTTTACTATCGAAAAAATTACTCTTTAGGGGGTGAGTGCAAGCTATCCATTTTTTGGGCAGCACTTTAGCCCAATTTGTTGTAGTTGTGAGCTGTGCGTCATCCTTTCTAATTGAACTTCTTGTCTAGACTCAAAAGCAACATAGGGGAACAGCTTTTTCTTCAGACCTCTTTAAGCCCAGAACAATGTGTCTATAATAAATATTAAACTGAATTCTTGCCTGTGAGGATCCAATGCTTGTGCAAAACAATTTAAAATGGTATTCAATCGTTGATGGAATGCTAACAAACGTAGAGAAAATAACAAGGCCAGTTAACTTTGTTCCATTCTCCACCTTCCAGAATTATGATAAAGGCTAGGAATAAGTGAACATGAAAAGGTGACGTTGGGCAAAAAAAATATTGATCAGGATGGCAGCTTCACTTACCTTGCTCGTATTATTAGTAAAGACGGTGGGAGTGGTGAAGATTTTAAAAGTAGAATATCTAAGGCTCAGAGTTTTTTTTCAGTTAAAAAAAAGTTTGGAAGAATAGAAAGAACAGTTTTAAAACCAAGATTAGAATGTTGTAAGCTACAGTGATGACAGTGGTCAAATATGGCATTGAAGCATGGGCACCCCGAAAAGCAGATAAAAATTTACTAGATTTCTTCCAGAGAAATTGCCTATGGATTGTTCTGGGTACCCGGCTGACAGACCATATTTCAAACAGTAGGTTGTCGAAAAATGTGGTTCGATCTTGCTTTCTGGGGCTATAATGAAAGAAAGGTTAAGATGGCAAGGCCACTTTCTCTGGATAAAAGATGACAGATTGCCGAAGATTGTCCTTTTTAGCCAACCGTCTGGGGCTACACGGAAAGTAGGTCGTAATTGCTTAGGTTAGGAGGATGTCATAAATGAAGATTTAAAGGAAATGGGAACTTCCTGGGAGGGTGTAAAGACTTAAGCCTTGAATAGATTAGGTTGGAGGAGAGGCGTGCCTAGCTGTGTTGACCTCTGGTGGCTTGATGCTGCAGTGAGTTATTTGTAGGAGTAGTACTAGTTGTTCTCATCAGTAGCACTAAGGGTAAGAGTTAGGAGCAGGAGAATATGGTCATAATCATGCTCCTCTTCACGAAGATGGAGTAGCCACAGACGAGAACAGAAGAAACTATACAATTGTTAATGTTCGAAAGTGGGCCACTATTATAGATTTACGAATGGGATACATATCTCTGAAAAAATCTATAATTACCTGGTAGTGAATCTAAGAGAAACTCAGTTTGCATTGATGAAGAGTTATTTATACAGTTCATATCACCAATTGATAACCAGTCCAGTTCATTATTCTCAATGCGATTCAGAATATTTTTTGTTAATGCATATTTGCTATTTAACTTGAACACCCGGGAAGATAAACCCCTAATTAGCAAATATTAATTCAATTTGTTATGAAAAAAAATGACTAAAGCGTGAAATAAATCTCTAAATGTGAAAACATCCTGGTTATGGGAGCGTAAGAACATGAACTGATTGAATGAATTGAATATTTAGTCAAAAAATATTTTGACTTAAAATCACTCAGGCAAAATTGCCCTGCTTCTAGACACAAGATATCTATTGTGGATATGAGGCTTTTCAAATTCGTTTTTTTTTAATTTGTTAAATTTAATCTCCAATTAGGCAGATTAAAAAAAAATGATAGAGATTAAAAAAAAAATGAAAAGGTGACGTTGGGCACCAAAAATATTGATCAGGTTGGCAGCTTCACTTACCTTGGTAATATTATTAGTAAAGACGGTGGGAGCGGTGAAGATTTTAAAAGTAGAATAGCTAAGGCTCAGAGTATTTTTTCTTCAGTTAACTAAAGTTTGTAAGCATAGAAAGAAAAGTTTTAAAACCAAGATTAGAATGTTATAAGCTACAGTGATGACAGTGGTCAAATTTGGCTCTGAAGCATGGGTACCCCGAAAAGCAGATAAAAATTTACTAGATTTCTTCCAGAGAAATTGCCTATAGATTGCTCTGGGTACCCGGCTGACTGACCATATTTCAAACACTAGGTTGTCGAAAAATGTTGTTCAATTTTATTTTCTGGGGCTATAATGAAAGAAAGGTTGAGATGGCAAGGTCACTTTCTCTGGATGAAGGATTACAGATTGCCGAAGATTGTCCTTTTTGGCCAACCGTCTTGGGCTACACAGAAAGCATGTCGTAATTGTTTAGGTTGGGAGGATGTCATAAGTGAAGATTTAAGGGAAATGGGAATTTCTTGGAAGGGTGTAAAGACTTGAGCCTTGAATAGATTAGGTTGGAGGAGGAGCGTGCGTAGCTGTGTTGACCTTTGGTGGCTTGATGCTGCAGTGAGTTATTAGTAGGATTAGTTCTAGTTCTTCTCAGCAGTAGCACTAAGGGCAAAAGTTAGGAGCAGGGGAAGATGGTCATAATCATGCTCATCTTGACGAAAATGGAGTAGCCACAGACGAAAACAGAAGAAAATATACAATTGTTAATGTCCGAAAGTGAGCCAGTATTATGGATTTACGAATGAGATACATATCTATGAAAAAATCTATAATTACCTGGTAGTGAATCTAAGGGAAACTCAGTTTGCAGTGATGAAGAGTTATTTATACAGTTCATATCACCAATTGATAACCAGTCCAGTTCATTATTCTCAATGCGATTCAGAAGATTTTTTGTTAATGTATATTTGCTATTTATCTTGAACACCCGGGAAGACAAACCCCTAATTAGCAAATATTAATGCAATTTGTTATGAAAAAATAACTAAAGCGTGAAAAAAAATCTCTATATGTGAAAACATTTTGGTTATGGGAGCGTAAGAACATGAACTGATTGAATGAATTGAAAATTTGGTCAAAAAATATTTTGACTTAAAATCACTCAGGCAAAATTGCCCTGCTTGTAGACACAAGATATCTATTGTGGATATGAGGCTTTTCAAATTTGTTTTTTCTTTGTTAAATTTAATCTTCATTTAGGTAGATTAAAAAAAACGATAGAGTTAAATTATTTAACAATCAAGGTTACAGACAAATTTTCATCAATTTATTTCACCAAAGAATTTTATAATACACAATAATAAAGATTATAAATTATAGTCCACTAATACAGCTTGTCAGCTCACAATTGATTTAAATGTTTATTATATGTATTACCCTTATATAACCTTAGAAAATATACTCTTATTCGGGGTAACTTTTTTACTCTTTTCTCAGATCTCCAAAATGGCTTCGTTTTTTAGTGAAAGATTTTAGTTTTTTAGTGTCAAGAAGCAGTGTTTTACCCGAACTGCTATCTTTCGCGACATCCGAACTTACTGGCTACCCTTAAGGACGAGTCTTAAACCTTTCTTCGCAAGCAATTATCTAAGCTTCTATCTCATAATGGAATTCAAATTATAAGCCTCTCACCATTTTATTCCATACACAGAAAAATTGCCGATACTGATAAAATGTGGATCTCGTAGGCAAAGTCAAGCTTATGAAAATTTTCACTCTCAAGATGCTTTTATGTTTCTCTGTCTATCAGTACAATTTAAGCAAAATTGGTTAAACTATCATGTATTTTCAGATACCGCCCTTTATTTCTTACCAATATCATGATAGTACCTCTAGCAAATTTCAGCCAGCAGTCTAATCACCCTTGTGCCACCAGTGCTAGCACTCATGCCAGCAGTGTAATTACTCCAGTATCACCAGTGACATTACTGATGCCACTCTTGTAGGTAGAACAGTACCGCACACCCATGGTCCCTCATGAACTATATATGACGAACAACAAATTCTTAAACTGCTGCCTTCACGGATAATTGTGCCACATGGTTTCCATAGCTATGACAAGTAAGGCTTTTACTGGTGTACTATCTTCGGTTCGGAGTTGCACTCGGAGAAATAAAATTTTGTTATTTTATTCAATTGTGTGAGATTATTTTTCCCTGAAAGTTGGAAGGGTATGAGAAGAGTCTTCGAGGAATATTTTGTTCCTCGCTTTGCAGTCGAGAACGCAGTACACGTTTCACACACATACAGGTTTCAACTCCAGTGCGTGAAGAAACTTAGGACCCATCTTATCAGTCGACTACGTTACTAGACTCTAGAGGTACCAACAGTATACTTACCTACTTGTGCTTTTGGCAAGAGTCAGCCACTTCCACCTCGTCCTGCATTCAGGATCCTGGTGACCTCTTTGTACCAGGTTTTTCGATCTACTGCCAATCGCTCAGCAAACGGGAGGCACTGGGCCAACCATCTATGTCCAAATGTCTTAAGGCCCCCAAAGGGATCCAGGTCATTTTTGATCAGGGTCCACCAGTTCTGTTTTTGCCCTCCTTGGTGCCTCTTCCAATAGTCGTAGGGCTCAACTAGAAGGATTCTATGGGGCAGGTATTCTGGGGGTCTTCGCAGGACGTGACCCAGCCATACTAAGCGGTCCTTTTTAACGGTGGTAGTGACATCTCTTCTAATCATGCAGAGTTGGTAAATATTGGAGTTAGATACACGATCGTGCTGGCAAATTCAAAGTATTGGGCGTAATCATTCATGTTCGAAAGTAGATAGTGATCTCTCGTGTTGAAGTTTCAAGGACCAGGTTTCACATCCATAGAGTAGGATGGTTCGGACCATGGCTATATAGATTTGACTTTTAGTCAGAATGAAAATTTCTCACTGGGTCCAAAGGAGCCTTCGAAGGGATACGATCACAAACTGCGCCTTATGTATTCTTTGATGGATGTCTAAGTCGGAAGAAGCAGCAGTGCAAAGTATTGATCCTAGGCAGGTAAAGCACTCAACCCCTTCTAACTGAGTTAAGTTCACGCTCATAGATATTTGGGTTGGATGATTCATGACCATAGATTTAGTTTTTTCTGCACTTTAAGTCCTATCAGACTTGACCATTTGATAATATAATTTAGAATCTTTTGAGAATGTTCAAGGTCAGAGAGAAGTCTGACATCATCAGCGTAATCCATGTTTGTCAGGGACAAATTTTTTCCGATTTGGGCACCATTGTGTTGCATTAGGGCAATTTCTAGAACCCAGTATATACAGTAATTAAACAGGATTGGCGAGAGAACACAGCCTTGTTTTATTCCACTTTCAACTAGGATTTATTCAGTTTCCCCACCATGGATTCTTATCCGGCTTGTTGACTCTGAGTAATATGCCTGACTTAGTTCAATAAATTTTACAGGCATACCATCGATTTCGAAGATTTTCCAGAGTTTTTAACGAGTAACGGAGTCAAGGGGTGTGGTGTAGTCGAGCAGCTAGAGGTAAATTATACCTTTAGAACTGTCTGCTAATAAGCCGGGTGCCAAAAATGTTATCAACGCAGCCTTTGCCTGGTCTAAAACCAGCATGATTTTTGCTGATATTTTTCTTCCGGGCACTTTTGAAACGACTCAAGAGAATTATCCCGAATATTTTTCCTACGATATCTATAAGACTTATTCCTCACTAATGTATATATTAAGTCCTTTCTTTGAATAATTGAAGTTATCCAGTCCTTTTGGAAGGAATTTGTTTTCCATGCGTCTTGAAGGATGACATGTATTCTGTTCAGCTGTTACTTCGGGGCATTTCTTTTATTGGTCAGGAGGAAGGCCATCTTCACCAGGGAATTTATGGTTCTTCATTGTTTTTATTGTTTTGAGGATTTCGTCTCTAGTAGGAGCGCCCAATTCAACATCATAGCGTTTTTCTCGTCAGATGGGGGAAGATCATCACAGAGGGATGAACGATAGGGATTTAGCAGTTATTGAAAATGTTGTTTCCATCTACTCATTCGGTCGTTCTGGGAGGAAATAATTTTTCCTTGGTTGTCTTTGATAACTTCTGACACAGCTACCTAAAACCCTTTAGTTTCTCTGAGAATCTGATGAAGGTTCCAGGGGTCATGAGCTCGGGCTGCTTTTTCCGATGGGGTGGCTGCTCCTTTCCACATATGTTGACAATCAAGTCGCAACGAATGTTTTAATTGCTTACGAAGGTTTTTGATAGCTTTTAAGGGGCCGATCAGATTCCTCCTTTGCTCAACTAAGGAAAAAGTTTTGGCAGAGAATCAGTGTTGTAGTTTCAATTTTATGTTCCCTAGAAACTTCCAATCTGTCACCGAGATAATTGTTTCGAATAATCCCAATTTATCCTCAAGAATTAACGAATCACAATCTAGTACATCAAAGCGGTTAGTCACTTTTAAGCTGAGGGCGTGTTCTACAGTTTCATCCTTGAGTTTGCTGCTGTCAGTGCGAGGTTTTGTTTTATTCTATCTGTGTATTGCAAGACGAAGGAAAATTATTTGGATGATCAGTTTATGATGTGACCCAGATTTTGATCCAGATGATATAAAGACTGTTTGTAATCGTCATCAGTCCATATAAAATCAAAACAACGACCTAGATCTGTTTTGGCAGTGTGACGAAGAGTAAAACACAACAGTGCTGTTCTTACACAGCAGCACTCAGAGAAAATTTTCAGCCTTACGAAAAGTTAAATATAAATGTTGACAAACTTCAGTGCCTAAGAAAAATTTTTAGTCCTGAAGTTCTTATTTATTCGATTGGCCACAGTAATTTTACATTCCAACCCTATACGAGGTTTCTTTGTGTAAATTAAAAAAAAAGGTTTTTTTTTAACTGAACGTAAGGAGCGACAATATACCTAAAGAGAACAGAAATTGTTCCGTATATTAAAGGGGCTATTCTCTCTTTAAAGCTCCGCTCTTTCCACTAGAGATAGACTCTCTCTCAATTCTACTTCTTAAAAAAGTAAAAAACTTTAGCGTAAAGAGTGAGGCTCTCTACTCCATAAATAATTTTCTCATATTTTCTACTCGTGCCCACTGCCTTTGATCGCATATTTTTACTGTATTTCATTTTTACATTTTTTCTCTCTTTCAGTTTTCTTTACTTTTGTCTTAGCATTAAATTAATTGCCATAGAATCAGAATTAAGTTCATTGGGGCTCTCCTCACGACACTTTTTCTAACCAATTTGGACGTCAATACTTCGTGGTTTAACTGAACTGAGCTTATGAGTTTAAATAGTTAGCTGACTGTTAAAGTTTCAGAAGTAGATATTTAGCTGTTCGGTTAAATTTGATTCCCGAGGCATATCATTTGAAATATTTACTTAGTATTAAAAGTTTTGACTTGTCAGATGGTTTGAATTAGAATAGGTAGTTTTCTGTTTGTGGTTTTCAAAACTAGGTGTTTAAATTTTCGAATGTGCGTAGTGTGTGAAGATTTTTATTTGGGGGTCTTTACTCTTATATTTCGTGATGAAACTCTTCTGAACTTATGGATTAAAATAGCTAATTGGCTGTTTAGGGCTTTTATACTTACCGGTTTTAGGATTTCCTAGATGTTTGGTTCCCAAGACTTATTATTTAAGAGGCTTACTTTGGTATTTAGTACTTTTACTAATCTTAAGCTATGAATTAGAATAGCTATTTGACTGTTTCTGCCTTTCACAATTATATTTTCTAGCTTTACTTGGGTGTTTGGTTCCAGATGATGTTGACAAAATGTTTACTTTAATGTTTCATGATTTATCTTTTCTGATGTAATGAAGTAAAATAGCTTCTTGCCTGCTTGGGGCTGTCAATCTTAGACTTTTTACTTTTTAGTGGGTGTCTAATTCCTTATGGCTACTTTTTGAGATTTTAACTTTGTTATGTTGTGAATTGACTAGTTTAAAGCCTATGAATTAGAATGGCTAATTGGCGTTTCGGGCACTTCAGACTAAATTTCCTTATATTTTCATAGCAGTTTGGTTTCCATTTCTGAGTATTTGAGATGGTTTGTGCTTGAAATGGTCTAAAATTAAGAATTTTAATAGTTAGGTGGATCTTTGGGCTTTTCAGAGCTGGATTTTTTACTTTATTCTGGCTGTGTTTTGTTAGAAAACTTTTATTTAAGTGCTTATTTTGGTTTTTAAAGGTTTGAATCTTCTGGATTTTTGAATTATAATAGTTAATTGATTTCTTTGGTTCTCCAGACTTATCTTTTGTAGCTTTTTTTACATTTGATTACCAAAATTTATTAATTCTAATGTTTTCTTTGGTATACCATGGTTTGAATTGTCTTAAGTTTTGACTTAAAATAAATACTTGACTGTTTCAGCTTTTCAGACTTAGATTATTCATTCTAGTGGATGTTATATTCCCAAGACTTAATATTTGAGATATTTACTTTGTTAATTCATTATTTAACTTGTCTGAAATTTAATATAAAGTCTAAATGTTATAGCCAATGTCTATCTCTGGAGGCTAATTTTAATTTGTTATTTTAAGCTTTAATTTTTTGGGAAGCTATCACTAGGTTCTTTCTTTTCTAAGTTTGTTATACTTTCAAAGGTTTACCGTGTCTGAAATGTATGGTTAAAGCGTGATATCTCCTTTCAAGCATTCTTAACTAAGAAACTATACCAGAAGTTGAAAACTTCTCATAAAAGAGCCCAAAAATAATTGAATCTGTTAAGGTGAACAAAATATAATGAAAAAACATATTCAGAAGTAATAAGAATGAAATAAAAAAGAAGAAAATTTTAAACCCTCATATTTGACAAAACCAAAATTTAATCACCTGTTTTGAAGACCTGAAAAAAAAAAGGAATTAAAACTAGAAAAACCGAAAAAACTTGTGTTAAAATAATGGAATTATAGAAAAATAAGTAGTTAAAATGTGAATAATAAAAAATTAAAGGTAAACTAACAGAGTAACGATGAAATATAAGCAAAGAAGCAAAAAATATTGAGAATTTAAAAATAAGCTCGGCCACAAACCTTAGAAGGACCAGCACTGTTAAGTTGGGCCCTCAAAATCTTAGTTAGATCTGAAAAATAGCAAAAAATATTCTAAGGTAAGAAATTATAGAGTATTAAATTAAAGAAACTTGAGAAGCATGAAGGACAGGATGTCTTGAACTGAAATCGTGTAATTATAGCTCTAAGACTGAAAAAATTATCCAGAACTTCAAAATGCTTATACTAAAGAGAGTCTAAAGGCAGAGCAGTTCTCAGACATTAGAAGGGTCAACATCGTTAAAATAGATCTTTATCATACTCGTTAGGTCTGCAAAAAAAATTTCTGAAACGAAATAATGGAAAAACCTTAAATTAAAGAAACTTGAAAAGCACAAAGAGTATGATCTACTAAAATAGCATCGTATAATCAGGCCCCTTCAATCCCAGAATTAACGAATATCACAAAAAGACTTACAGTAAATAAATTCGTAAAGCAGATCTTGCCTCAAACCCTAGAAAGGCCAGCTCCCTTTAAAATAGACCATGGTCCTGCTCGTTTGCTCCAAAAGTAAAAAAAAAAATAATAATGGAAAAAAAGAAAAGGCTTGAGTTGAAGAAACTTGATAAGCACAAAGGACTAACTCCAATAAATTGGATTCTAATAATCATACCCCTTTTGATTATAAAACTAATAAAAACAAAAAAAAGGCTTTTATTAAAAAAAATTCTGAAGGCAAAGTTAATCTCCAACCCTAAAAGGACCAGTACCCTTAATATGTATCTTTTTCACATTCATAAAATCCAAAAGCAACGAAAAAAATGTTAAGACAAGAAAAAGAAAAAAATAAGAGAGTACAAAATGCCGGCTCCCCCGATACAGCGTCCAATAATTACACCCTAATTAAAGAAGGTCAAAGGCAGGTCGGCTTGATACCCTAAAAAGGCCAGAGCCCTTAATATTAACCTATATCATGTTCTTTTGGTCCAAAAATATCGACAATATGCTAATATATGAAAATACATAAGGCTCAAAAGAAGCTTGGAATCAAAGAACCTTGAATTAAAACTTGAATTGTACTCAGATCTAAAGAAACTTGGAAGTGTAGAAGATTCTCCTAAAATGGAGCCATGTAACCATGCCCCTTCAAAATGTAAAATCTGAAAAAAATGAAAAAGGGCCTGTATAAAAGATATTTTGTTGCACAGCCCAAAAAGAGTTGAACCCTAAAAAGGTAAATAGAGTTAATTTGGACCCTTGTCATATTCTTTCGATTCAAAACAATAAAAATAGCATAAAATAAGAGAATAGGACTGGTTTAATGTAAAAAACTGGAAAATTGAACTGGTTTAACTTAAAAAAAAACATGAAGACCTGGTTTCCCTGGTAGTAGTTTGTATAATAATACCTCTTTGTTCCGAAAAACAATGAAGAGACAAAAATTTTTCAATTAGAGAAAGTCAAAAAACGCAGACGGTCTTAAAACCTAAAATTGTGAGTTTCCATATTTTCCATGAGTTTCATCCATGTGACACTCTTTCACTTTGAAAATTAGAAAAATATGCTAAACAAGAAATTAGATAATGCTGAATATAAAGGAACTTGAAAAGTATGAGAGGTCGGCTCTCTTAAGACAAAGACATATAATAATACCCCTTAGATTTAAAAAATGAAGAAAAAATAGGAAAAGATTTTTATTAAATAATTCAAAAAGTAGAGTGGCCCCAAGCTTTAGAAGGGCCACTGCATTAAGATATTAGTAGAAGGGGTAAGATCATTTTGCACTTCAATGCGCATTTTAGAGCCTCGACTTTATTTTATTTCACTTGTATCTTACTATCAAAAGCCTCCACATTCTTTTTATGTTTATCTCTCTATTGAGAGAAGCATTAATCACACGAAAATCTGGACAAAAGTACTTCTAAAATTTATAAGACATGCCCCTAAATAGTGACTTAGGACACCAATAATAAGTCTAAAGATACTGTTTATTCAAACAAGTAAACATTTCCGGCATGTTTTCTTCTAGATATCTGCTTTTTGTAAACTACTCCCCTATCAAGACTCCTGCATAGAATTATCCTCACATTTCCCTTACCCTTATATTACAAACTCATCTACACTATGCATGACCAAGTCAATGATGGCGGGGGGTTCTGATTCCTTGACACTGTTTCTTGCAACCAGTTCTGAGTCCAAGGGTATCAGCAAGTGCTGTTGATATGTATCGAGACGATGGTAATGATTAAGCCCACCTTAGTGTCACGTGATACTAAAGGGAGTGTTTTTCTCCAATATTTATTTGTTTATTACACAAAAGAATTATTTATGAAAATATCTTTATCGATTTCTTATGTTATCACGTAAAACTTATGTGAATATTGAAAACCAAAGGGTGTAGTAAAAACTCTTAGGGCTCCCACTAGTCAAGTGGGGAACCCCTGGTCGTACCTGGGGATTATGTATTTTGCACACAGGAGAGTTATGTAATACTTTAAGAGATACTTTTTCTTAAATGCTTTTGTTTTTATTCGACATTCCTTTATCTTCAAAATGTTTTTCCTTCGACATTTTTTTCCTTCTCGATAGTTTTTTCGAAATTTCCCATTCTTCAAAACTTTTTTTGTTTCAAGATATTTTTTCCTTCAAGGTTTTCCCTCAAGATATTTCATAAGGCTACTCCTCAAACCGCTTAGAAAAGATGTTTTTGATTCAAAGAACCCTTACGATTCATCATCAAAGATTTTGTCCGGTATAGGAATGGACTATAAGAACAGAGACATGGTCAATGTAATCATACTTTAGACAAAAGAGCAAACACGCAATAAATTTATAATGTTCCAATTAAATAAATTCTAGGCATTGCATTGTTCCTGAGAGAAAGTCAGATGATGTTACATAATAGTTAATTGTTTGCCTATACCAGCCCCTAGGAAGCAATCAAAGCAGCACGCGATGGTATGTATCAATTTTATTGATTATTGATCTATTTTACACATTTGATTGCTATGTAACAGTTCAGGAGATATTATCAGAGTGGTAACATTGTGAATATTTATTATGATTTTGGCATTTTTTTTTAACGGACACTTTTACCCTATTGGAAATTGAAGTTGCTAGCAGTGGTGAAATGAAACCAAAAGCACCGTATGGACTGAATATTGTACATCATCTTATAGGTCAATAGTCTGTTTTTTCCGATTTGCTAAACAGAATCTTGTAGTTTTATTTTATACAATCTTGAACGGATGTACGAAATGACTAAAGATGTAAACAGGATACAAGATGCCTAAATTGTAACAGTGAAATATATTGAAAATTTATCGTTGAAGAAAAAATTTAAAAGATGAATACAAACATCCTTATTATACAGATAAATTTTATTTATAAACAAATTTACAAACATTTTTAAAGCACTTCACTCTTAGGGTACAGAAATCAATAATTCACAGCTAGGAAATGGTATTTCCATATATAGTTATTCAATCTAGGATTGTTTATGTAAATGCTGAGAAACTCGCTGTAACTGTACCCACGATATAAGAAATATAGTATTGTATTAAAACCAAAGCTTTGGATTGATAGACCTAGATCCGTTGAGGTGAGGCGTTGTGGGTTATTAGACATTAATAGGGGTGAAAGACAAAGGAACTAGTTCTATATTTTTTTTTTATTGGTAAGGGTTTCTAGTGATTGCCGGCTCTTCCACTCTGTGACTTGCTCGGTAATCACTCTAGCACACATTATCACTCCTACAGCCTTATCAACCATTTTCCAACAAAAATAAACGTAAGAACTATAAAAATTAAAATAGATAGTTTGAACTTACTAATAAATTTCCAATGGTGTTTCTTCAAATACTTTTAACGCTATACAGTGGGACCGTGGTACTCTACAGTGCCCTTTATCATCACTTCAGCATTTCAGACGTTTGAATATCCTGATAGATGTTTGTCTTTTATTTGCACAGCGAAGCTTACCCTTTCATTTTCAGGTTTTTATACTCCATGACGCTTCGCAACAATACCTCTCATCGACTGGGCCTTGGAAACTTCTGGCACACATTATCATTCCTAAGGCAATTTCAGACATCTTCTTTATAAAAATAAGTTTGGGGAAGCCTCGATTCACATATTGTATTCTCTATTCGAACATCCACACTGCTTGACCCCAAACGTGATAAAATATGGCTCTCTTGTGGCTTCTAAAGCATTTTCAGCCATTTTCCTAAAATAACACCCGTATAAACTAAATTGATCATTTTTCCTATGTGAACCGTGGGGATTATCATTTCATTGTTAGATCATGATGCAACACCGCGATTCTTGGCCTTTGACAAACTAGGGCTGGCTCATGGCATCTATTGGCACCCATCATCATCATTTAAGTGCGTTAGACGTTTCAATATCCAGACACACGTTTTTATTTGAACAGCGGGGCTTACAGTTCTTTTCTTAAAGCATTTTCAGAAATTTTCTTGACATGAACCATGCTCCAAATTAACTGCCATCCTGTGGTGCGAATTAACATTTTGACGGCATTTTCAAAACTTTTACAACAACAAATAACTATAAAAACTGTATACACCATGATTGATAGTTTAAACTTAAAGAGAAAATTCAAATAGCGTTTGTCCTGATGACTCATGGCACTTTACGGCTAGACCATGGGACTCTATCATCATCAGTTAAGTGTTTCAGAAGTTTTAATATTCTAACAGACGGTTTTATTTGAAAAGTGAAATTTACCAATTTATTATAAGAAGATGATATTCCATGGCGATTCCCAGCCTGTACCACTCTTGTGACACCCTCCGAGCCAAATTATGATTCCTAAGGCATTTTCAAATATATTCTTGATACAAATGATGATGTAACTCTATTAGTTTGTAGAAGCACTAATCGGTATAATCTCCATCTGGCTGACTAGTGACACCCTCTGGGCCACATTGTCATTCCAAAGGCATTTTCAAACATTTTCGTTATAAAAATAAAATTATTGCTCCATTGGTCTGTGGAAGCGTTAATTGGCATATTGTCGCCCATTCTCATGTATTAATTCACTTCACGCCCCACTGTGGGAATAAGTGGCTCACTTTGGCACAATTTGGCACATATTTTTTTCCTAAATTATTTTAAGTCTATTTCCTAAAAAAACAACAGTATAAACTAAAATTTATCATTTTTTTTAATAATGGAGCTTTCCACTTTATGATTTAATCAGGATACTCCATGGCTTTTTACGCCCCTTTCTCCTTATTTCTATTGATTTTGTAAACAGAATTTTCAATTATTAAATGGAATTATGATTTAAAACCTTTTTTTTCTAATGAGCATTTTTCTCATTCTCTTCAACCAATAATTTTTCTATATTCCTTGTGAAATTTAAACCTTCTATAACACACAGAAATTACTTTTTAAGAGGAGAGAGAGAAAAAACACACACACAAACATAAAGTGTCAGAATCGCAAGCACACAAAGACAGACTAGGTGACAAAAAGTAGCAAAACATAGAGTCAGACACAGAGGCAGAGATAGAAATCAACAAAAACACATGTAAACAAAGACGGACAGCAAAAAGCAAAGGCAAAGAGAGCGAGAAAGGGATAGAGATAGATATAGAGAGAGAGGGGGAGGGAGGGAGTGAAATACATTAACACAAACAAACAGAGTGAGACAGAGACAGAAACAAAAGAAATACAAACACAAAGCTTCATACACAAAAGCATAAAAAGAGAGAGACAGAAAGAGAGAGAGAGTGGGAGAGAAACAAAAAAACACAAAGGCAAAATAAGAAAGACAAAATACACTCACATACACACAAATATACAAAATCAGACGCACTAACAAACAAAGACTGACACAGAAACAAAAAAAGAGTCAGACATAAAGCCTCAGAAAACAGACAATAACATATAAAATAACATTGAGTGTCAGACACAGGAGCGTACAAAGACAGAAAAAGGGTTAAAACACCCACAAACTCACAGAGTCAGAAACAGAGGGACAGAGAGAGAGAGAGAGAGAGAGAGAGAAACAGAGAGAGAGAGAGAGAGAGAGAGAGAGAGAGAGGAGAGGGAGAGAGAGAGAAAGAAAGAGAGAGAGAGGGAGAAAAAGAGAGAGGGAGAGAACAAAACAGACACAGAAACACAGAGAGTAAGACTCACTGAGACACAGAGACTGACAAAGAGACAAAAACACAAAGATACGTCGCACTCTTTGGGTCAAAATTTTTTCTTAAGTTATTTTCAGCCATTTTCCTAGAAAAATAACAGTTTAAAGTAAAATTGATCATTGCTTATATTTGATCAGTGGGACTCCAATTCATTATTTGACAATGATGCTCCATTTTATTTCCCACCCTCTTCTCCTTAATTATAGTAATTTAAAAAAATTCACATTTATTGTTAAAAGGGAAATATAATTTAAACTATTTTCTCCAATTTTTTTTTTCTTTTCCTCTTTGACCATTGGTCTTACATAGTTTCTGCCATAAAATTAAAACCTTCTGAGACCTACAGATATTATTTTCTAAAGAAAGAGAGAGAAAAACAAAAATGCACACTAATATACAGTGTCAAGCGCAAAAACAAACAAAGCCAGAGAAATGAGACACAGTGAAACGCAAAACCACAGAGTCAGATACAAAGGCACAGAGAGAAAGAGAAAAACACAAAACACACAGAGAGAGAGAGGGAGAGAGAGAGAGAGAGAGAGAAAGAGAGAGAGGGAAACAAGGAGAGAGAGAGATGGGGGAGAAAAAGAGAGAGGGAGAGAAAAGACAGACACAGAAGCATCAAGAGTCAGACGCACTGAGACAAAAAGACTGACAAAGAGACAAAAACACAAAGATTCTTCATACTCTTTGGGTCAAAATTTTTTCTTAAGTTATTTTCAGCCATTTTCCTAGAAAAATAACAATTTAAAGTAAAATTGATCATTGCTTGTATTTGATCAGTGGGACTCCAATTCATTATTTGACAATGATACTCTATTTTATTTCATCCCCCCACCCTTCTCCTTATATACAGTAATATTGTAAGAAAAATTTATCACGTTTATTGTTAAAAGGGAAATATAATTTAAACTATTTTCTCAACAATTGTTTTTCTTTTCCTCTTTGACCAGTTATCTTTCATAGTTTCTTCCAGAAAATTAAAACCTTATGAGATCTACAGATATTATTTTCCAAAAATGCACACCAAACACAGTGTCAAGCGCAAAAACAAACAAAGCCAGAGAAATGAGACACAATGAAACACAAAACCACAGAGTCAGAAACAAAGGCAGAGAGAGAAAGAGAAAAACCAAAACACAGAGAGAGAGAGAGAGAGAGAGAGAGAGAGAGAGAGAGAAAGAGAGAGAGAGAGAAAGAGAGAAAGAGAGAGAGAGAGAGAGAGAAAAAGAAAAAGAGAACACACGCAGAAACAAACAGAGTCAGACACAGAAAACACAAACACAGAAACAAAAAATATACTATCACACAGATCAATATAAACAGTCAGAGAGGAAAAGACCGAGCGAGAGACAAAAATATATACACAACCCCCAGAATTTCTGCCATACCAGCATAGAGAGAGACACAAACTTACAGGGTCAGACACACTAACAAACAAAGACTGACATATATACAAAACACACAGATCTGTGGCACTCTTTGGCACAAATTATCTTTACTAAAGCGTTTTCAACTATTTTCCTAGGAAATTAACAGTATAAATTAAAATTAAAAATTGTTTTATTTGAAGAGTAGAACTCCACTTCATTTTTGGATCATGATGCTCAATGGGGCTTAACACCATATTCTCCTCATTTCCAGAGATTTAAAAAAATCCCATTTATTGTCATAAAAGAAATTTAATTTAAAATATATTTTGAATAAGTTTATTCCTTTTTCCTTTCAACCAATGGTTTGAAAATTTTTTCTCCTGGAAAATAAAAATGTTCTAAAGCATATACAGATTACTTCCTAAAATGACATGGAGAGAGAGAGGAACAAAAACATACACAATCATACAGAGTAAGACGCATAAACAAACAGAGAAAGATACACAGATACAAAAGAAAAACAAAGTCAGACACACAAGCAAAGAAAGAAAGAGATAAAATACACATGAAATCACAGAACCATGCAAATAGGTACAGAGAGAGATAGAATCAGAGACAGAGAGAAAGAGAGAGAGAGAGAGAGAGAGAGAGAAAGAGAGAGAGAGAGAGAAAGAAAGAGAGAGAGAAAGATAACACACGCACAAACAACCAGAGTCATACATGGAACATACAAACACAGAAGCAAAAATGCAAAATCATACAGATCGATACAAACAGTCAGGAGAGACATAATTATATACACAAACACACAAAGTCAGCCATACCAGCATAAAGAGAGACACAAATTTACTGGGCTAGACCTACTAACACAGAAAGTCTGACATATAGAAAAAACATACAGATCTGTGTAATTTTCTTCGAAAATTAACAGTATAAACTAAAATTGAAAAATATTTTTATTTAAAGAGTAGAACTCCACTCTATTATTGGATCATGATGCTCAATTGAGTTTAACGCTATCTTCTCCTTATTTCCAGTGATTTAAAAAAATATCATTTATTGTCCAAAAAATTAATTTAAAACCATTTTTGAATAAGTTTATTCCTTTTTTCCCTTCAACCAGTGGTTTTATATATTTTTTCCTGGAAAATTAAAATGTTCTAAAACATAGAGAGAGGAATAAAAACATACACAAACACACAGAGTAAAACACAGAAACATACAAGGAAAGATACAGATGCAAAAAGAAAGATACCACAGTCACTTCCAAGTACAAAGAGAAGGTGATAAAAAAACACACAAAACGCACAATGTAATACATACTGGCACACATAGAGAGATAAAGAGAAAGAAACAGAGAGAAAAAAAAAACAAGGACAAACGGACAATGTCAGGTACAAGAAACAAAAAGACAGAGACGAAAACACAAAGAGATTAATACAGAGACAGAGAGTGTGTGAGAGAGAGAGAGAGAGAAAGAGAAAAGCTAGAGAGAAAAAGATTGAGAGAAAGAGGGTATGTGACAAAGTGAGCAAAACAGCGACAAAAACGATGATAAAGATATACACGCAGATAAAAGATATATACGCAGGCCTAGAGGGAGGTAGAAAGACAAAAAAAAGAGAAAGACGGAAAAAAAAACAACAGGCACAAAGAAAGAGGAAAGAACAAACTCAAAAATACATATTCAGACACATGAACATACAAAGACAGAGAACGAGAAAGAAAAATAGCCACAAACACAAAGAATAAGACTCATATGCTAAGATATAGAG